>NC_079437.1:53907331-53976068 GCF_903798145.1 Danio aesculapii | reverse complement strand
ACTATGGGCATGCACAAGTGACCTGATAATAATTTTAGGGTATTTTAAATGTGGTTCAAGGCAGGCCAAACTTACGTGGCTCACATATCAATTTTTAACATCTGGGCCAAATACTACATTTTAAATCTGGCCCAAATCTTATGTGCCACCTTAAAGATGGTGTCACCTCTGCCAAACCCAGACCATGTTTGGCCCATATGCTGTGTGCCAGTGCCGGAAGAATGCCTGCTGTTCCAGCTTTATGCTAAATCTGGGCCAGAATTATTTGCTACCTGGGTAATAACTCATTTGGGTCAAAATTAGGGAATTTTGATACCCAGCTATAATACTTGAACTTGTTGTGCAGGCTGGCCGTGAGCAGATTGCTAGAGATATGAACAGGGTTTGTTATTCTCACTGCTGATATTTTGCTGTCTGCTTCTTTACTAACATTCAATTAAAGCCTGGATTCTGAGGATTTGACAGAGAAAACTGCAATGCGGCTTTTTCCCGTGTTTCCCCTACCACGAGGAAGCCTAAACAGATGTTATTTCAAAGCCAAGATTTTTAATGGCGAGGAAGGAGGAGGAAAGGGATTTAACCCAGATTATAGACACGTTTAAAGGATACCACCAACTGGGAGCTTGCAAACTGTAAAATTCACAAATACCAATAGCATGCATCGTTAAGTATGCAAAATTGCCTCTAATGTTGGCAGTGTTTACATATGTCAAGGGGGAAGGGCGGACGCATTCTTGACTGATTGATTTTACATTGATTAGATGTACAGTGACTCATGTCTGACATAAATTACACCAAATTATAGCGCCTTGCAAAGTCTTTGCTATGTTGCAATCGTTTTATTTGAAGCAGGCTTCAAAACAACAGTGGTTTCCGCTTGTACACAAAAAAGATCCCCGCTCACAACATGCTCACATCAAAGTCTAAAATTAACATGGGCTTGTAGCATGAATGCCAAAAGATGCAATTAAAACAGTTATCCCCATATTCAAGCATTCATTCATTCATTTTTCTTCAGCTTAGTCCCTTTATTTTTCAGGGGTCGCAACAGCGGAATGACCACCAACTTATCCAGCATATGTTTTACAGAACGGACGCCCTTTTAGCTGCAACCCAGTACTGAGAAACATCCATACACACTCATTCACACACATACACCACGGCCAATTTATTCAATTCACCTATACAGCATGTCTTTGGGCTGTATACAACAAAATGCCAACACAAAAATGCCAACTGGCCTAGCCGGGACTTGAAACAGCAGTCTTCTTGCTGTGAGGCACTGAGCCACCCTGTCACCCTGATTTTCAATCAATCAATCAATCAATCAATCAATCAATCAATCAATCAATCAATCAATCAATCAATCAATCAATCAATCAATCAATCAATCAATCAATCAATCAATCAATCAATCAATTTTGTCAAATATCAGCACATTAGCAAATGTTATTGGTTTTATTCAACCGTTATAGTACACTACAGTACTTAATTCAGTGACATAATGCTGTGTTTATGTGCAATTATAATTATTACAAAACAATACGCACAAAAACAAATAAAAAAAAAATTAAAAAACAAACAAACAGAAAAAACAAAGAAAAAAAATCATATTTTTCTAGGACAGTAGAGATGATGACTTAAAAAAACAAATTTAAGCTTATTTTAAAATACAGAGTGGCTAATGTTGACTGGTCTAATAAACATATGTTTCTCTATTCTTCATTATTATTATTATTTTATTTATTTATTTATTTATTTATTTATTTATTTATTTATTTATTTATTTATTTATTTATTATTATTAAAGTAGTGCATATATTAACTACTATAATGTTTTATGAACAGTAAAATTTGCATGTATATAACCACAATAAGACTGTAAGTTAATGAGATCCTAAATTATCTTGTTTTTAATGACACCAGTATTTAATAATAATAATAATAATAATAATAATAATAATAATAATAATAATAATAATAATACATTAATGATAATAATAATAATAATAATAATAATACATTAATAATAATAATAATAATAATAATAATAATAATAATAATAATACATTAATGATAATAATAATAATAATAATAATAATAATAATAATAATAATAATAATACATTAATGATAATAATAATAATAATAATAATAATAATAATAATAATAATAATAATAAAATAATAATAATAATAATAATAATAATAATAAAAATAATAAGCTGGTAAACACAACTTTGTCAATTGCATGTAAATGCAGCATCAACTTCTAGTGACAAACATTGCCTGTTTGCTCTATTTTTGGCATTACTTGACATAGTAACATACAGCCATTAAACTTATGCATGAATCTACATTTTTTAATAAACTGTTTTAATGAATTACTCAAAAGGAACACAAATTAAAGTCGTTGTTTAGCTTCTAAATGGAACAAAATATTTCAAACAAATACTTTTACTGAATAAGACGTACTCATTGAGATCACGAGTCGCTGTCACATACTGGAAGTTTAATTATAATTGTAATTTTAATATGACGAAAGTGGTAGATAGAATGTGTGTAAAAATACAAAATAATAACTAAACTATGAGATAATATTGTTACACATACATTATTGAAGTCCTATTACATAAAACGCTTTTGTTTGTCTTGTCACCCCAATATGGAGGGACTTTGACTGTTTCTTTGAAGAAGGTCTCTGAATTGCAGAGACGCCTCTGGCCTTATTGCTGCTGTTTCAGCGTTCACACAGACGCTGCTCTGGTGAAGAGACATGTTGACCGGTCCTTGAACTCAAAATTGCTTGAAACAGGTAGAGCTGTATCAAGCCAAGCCTTTCAGAAAGAATGTTCCCCACTGATAAATTTGACAATGGCACTTCAACACCACCACACGAGCTCTATGAAAAAGAAATAAACCTTAAGAAATAAGCTGCTTTTCACACACTGTAAAACCCAACAGTCAACTAATTTACTCAAAATTTACTGAAAGTTAATTCTACTCATTTGAATAGTTTTGAACTGAGTGTTGAATGTAATGAGTTAATTAAACACATCATTACTTCAACCTAAATGAAGTAAGTTCACAGTACTCATAGATTAGTTTTTTTAACTCAAATGGTTTGTAACAATCGGTTTCCTCAAACGGTTTGAGTTGCCTTAACTTATTGAGGTTTTACAGTACTCAGTTGGTTTGAGTTCTCTTCATTTATTGGGTTTTACTGTGCTCAAATTGCTTCATTTCACTCAAATGGATTAAGTTCACAGAACTCATTAAGATTAGTTTTTGAACTTAAATGGTTTGTTGCAATCGGTTTCCTCAAATGGTTTGAGTTACTTTGACTTTTTTTTTTGAGGTTTTACAGTGCATATAAACTCTTAGGCTATACTGCTGCTCTCACTTTACTTATAATAAATTAATATGAAACATATATATATATATATATATATATATATATATATATATATATATATATATATATATATATATATATATATATATATATATATATATATATATATATATATACTATATTAGTTGAAAACAAATTTCAAATAACTAATTTAAGTTGTCTTACCATGATGAAAATTTATAGCATTCTATTTTACACACACACACACACACACACACACACACACACACACACACACACACACACACACACACACACACACACACACACACACACACACACACACACACACACACAAAAGATTCAAACATGATTCCTTGGATTTACATTTTATTTTAAGGAAAGTGTTTAAGGAAACAATTTATTTGGGATTGAAATTAAACAAACAAATTAATTTATTAATTATTTAATTCAATCTAGGTTACAAGATTAATTAGGTTAACTAGGTTAATACCTACATTAATTAGGTTAAAATTATGGTAATTAGTGATTGGGAAACAGTGGTTTATTCTTTAAACTAAAATAAAACAACAACAATTCCTTCATTTTGTTCCAACACAAATCCATTAAAATTACTTTTTCATTTTTACAAATTAAAGTGGATTCAATATACATTCAATATGCTAATTTGTCCCAAATACAATCAAGAATTGTGTTGTTAAAACACATTTTAAATAAGTAGTCCAAGCAGCAACAGTCTGTCCCTAACCTTATCCTTATCCACAATATCATCATTCAAGTGTTGCACAATACAATATGGAAAATGAAATTATGAAACAGTCTAAATCAGATTCTCAAACAATGTCAGGATATTAATAAATTTTAAAAGTTGTAAATATATATATATATATATATATATATATATATATATATATATATATATATATATATATATATATATATATATATATATATATATATATATATATATATATATATTATTATTATTAAAGGAATATAATGATTAATAGGGGTGATTGAAAAAGAACTAAATGAGAAAGATATGATGAAATTTCAATTAATGGCTGTTTGCAATACTATGTGTTTTTGGGTCTATGTTATAAAATGTAAATACAAATGGAATCAAACATATAATATGTCAAGAAGCCAATAGGATGACAAATGACATATGTTCCATGTAAAAAGAAGAGATAAGTAAAAGAATAAATAAGTTGTTGTAATAGAGAGGTAGTGTGGTAATGGGGTGGGGAAAATAATAAACTTGTGCTGTATCGCGCTCCATTTCAACCATGATGAAATGTATTTTGTTTGAAGAATAGTTTTGTGTATGATTTTTCTGTTCGAAATAAATAAATCAAAATCAAAGAATATGAACACAATAAGTGCATTGTATGTATTTTTTATGCAAGTACTGTAGTAATTAGGGTCACTTAATGTAATATAAAGTGGCACCCAAATTTCTGATGGCTGTATTAAATTGTAAAAAAAAAAAAGAGAACTTTTTGTTGCTGGAGAACAAATAGCCAGATAGTAACTTCATGTACTGTTGTTGGTTTCATTTAGATATCTTTGATTTGTGTTGCATTTGTCTCTCAGTTGAACCACAGCAGAGTTCATTTGTTTGGTACACACTAGTGTTCTGCAAATGAACCGCACTACGGGGCCAGTCACACAGAACACGTCTTTGCATCTAAAAACATGAGAAGCAGCTCTCAGAAATGATTATTTATTTTATTTTATTTTTTTTAAAGCGCAGGGTACAGCATGAGGGTATACTGAACGGTTAGTGTGATTTCAACAAGTCCTGGATCAACATCAATTGTCATTCATTCATTTTCTTTTCGGCTTAGTCCCTTTATTAATCAGGGGACGCCACAGCAGAATGAACCACCAACTTATCCAGAACATGTTTTACGCAGCGGATGCCCTTCCAGCTGCAATCCATTACTGGGAAACATCCATACACACTCATTCACACACACTACGGACAATTTAGCTTACCCAATTCACCTATACCGCATATCTTTGGACTTATGGGGGAAACTGGAGTACCAGGAAACCCACACAAGCACTGGGAGAACATGCAAACTCCACACAGAAATTTCAACTGACCTAGCCGAGGCTCGAACCAGCGACCTTCTTGCTGTGAGATGACAGCGCTACCCAATGTGCCAACGTGCTACCCCCAACATCAATTAGCCAATCCGAATTAATGGGTAAGTTTACAGTTTCTGTTAAGTTTAGGTAAGGTTAGGCTTAATGTCATGCTCTGTTCAATGCGGCAAGCACAGATAAATCGCACTATTCGTGTGAACATTTTGAATTTGCTCGCTTCATTCGCGC
This sequence comes from Danio aesculapii, assembly GCF_903798145.1. Classification (NCBI taxonomy): domain Eukaryota; kingdom Metazoa; phylum Chordata; class Actinopteri; order Cypriniformes; family Danionidae; genus Danio; species Danio aesculapii. Next base: position 53,970,351 of record NC_079437.1, on the reverse strand, counting down.
ATCAAATCTGCTTCATTCGCGAGTCAAATTCACTTCACAACAGACGCAGATTCACTTGATGGGCAGGGCTTCTGTCTGTCCAGTGACTCTAGCTTCATTGCTAAATGGCTAACATGCATTTTATTGAGAGAATAGCTGTGTTTATGTGCTTTATGAAGGCTGAAAAATAGCGTAGATTCGTTTGGAGTCGTGTCTGAGTCCACTAGATCCTTTCAGAGGTGCACCCAGCTCTGTGAGCTCATAAACTAAACAAAAATGTAACCTGGATGATGGAAGCTTTCATCGGTGCTTCTAACTGAGCCAAGTCCAGTTTGATGAACTGTTGTCCGTCGTCGGCAGAAGGATTTTCCCCCGGGACACCAACAACAGGTGCTACGTCATAATCACAACCCCACAAAAGCAAGCTCCTGATTGGTTAATGGGGCGCAAATGTCTGCTGAAATTCAGATTTTCCAACTCGAGCAATCGCGCAAAACGCTCAACTCGCGCCACTTCATTTGCACAAATCGAGTCCTTTGCACCGCCTCATTCGAAAGGATGTTTATTCGTGTCTTCGCATTGACTTAACATGTTTGCATTGACTCGCGATTGACGCTTCTTCCGCATCTGGTGTGAACACAGCATGAGTTATAGTAGTAGTAGTATATATTGTAGGTAGTGCTTCTACATCACTGTTATCCAACTAATAATCCCAGCTGATTTGTGGAATATTTTACAGTTTTTGACAGGTATTAGTAGTTTTATTGGTAGGTATTTAGTATGGGTTACATTTTCAAACAATAATGATATTCGACGCTCAGCACAGATGTTAATCCAGGATTGCAAAATCACACCCGCCATCAACTGCTTTGCAACTGACACTGGTGAGTAGCAGTACATGTAAAAGTTTTAGTTTGTTTACCTTTACACAGCATATAAATATCATGGCTATTGTGCACATGGAGGTTCAAAAGAAGTGAGACATGAGCATAACAGTTATGAACGCACATCAAAAGCATGTTTACATTGAAAATCAATGGGAAATAACACATTGAAATGGAAAAATGCATTCATTGTGGATAGGCCCAACCAGAGCAATTACACCATAGTTTGTTTTATTTGAACCAAATGTGCCATTTAAAATGAGTTAACTTTGTTCGTTATATTATTCTTAGGCCTAGAGATGTCTGCCACATAATCCAGTAGCTTACATTACTGTGTCCTTCTTCAATGTGTTTTCTCAGTCCATTAAAATGTGTTGAAAAGATGCAAAAATAATAATAATTCCCACAAGCTGGAGGTGTCAGAAATGACAGTCAAAACTGGATCAGTCTTGTGCTATATTGGACACTCACGCTGATTAATAGCTATTTAAATGCAATGATGCAGTTATGGATAAATCAAAACACATTTCCATGACATCACACGCACACTGGCCGGTGGGCAGCATTGGTAAACACTGTGAAGGCTTTTACAGTCATTATGCATGGAAAGATACAAGTCATTCATGAATCCCACAAATCTTGAGCCTGGCAACGCTGTGCCATCTTTATTTGTTTATATGTGGTTTGTTTACATGTAGAGGAAGGTAAAACATATGAGCCGTGCAGAGCTTTGGAGGCTTGCAGAGCGCGAGGAAACCTCTCCACTGCGCATAAAGGAAAAGCTGATGATGGCCACATTATTAATGGATTTTCTGTTGGCGTGGATCTAATCTGCAGTGATTATTGCCACCTAAAAGGGTCATTATTTTTGTAAGCAATTGATGCAAGCATCTCACACAATATCCTCTGAGAGTCCACAGAGTCCTTCCTTTCCTTACAGCTGGTTTTACATCAAGATAAACCAGCGCTCATTATAAAATATATTTTCCACCTCAAAACTCAGCGGCTCTGCTCGGAGGAACGTTTTATTGCTCAGAGGTTGCTCTTTGTTTGCTCAGAAGACCTAAGGGTGACCTAATTATATTTTATTTAAGTTTCATATTACATTTTCTTTTACAATTTATTTGGATGCTAAAAGTTATAGGGCTAAATGAGGCCACTGGTGACATACAGTGAGAAGCATGGTTATGATGAGTCGGTCTTTGAAGAATCCCATGGAATGTTCATATAGAATTGATATCAATGATATGAATCAGTTTTGATTGTGGTTTTGCTTTCAGATAGTTTGTGCCTTTTCACTTGCAAAAAAAAGGTTCTTAAACTTAAACATAAATGAATTTTTTTTTAAAAGTACGTGTAAGTAATGCAAACCAGGGACATTCTGATTATGTACCACTATATACATTTCTGGAGATAGCAAAATATGTCCCAGGAGCTACGTTTTTTTTGCAGTATTTGTTTTCATGAATCCACCAGAGGCTGCCGTGTATGCTTTTTCAGATCTCAAATTTCTCTCGCGAGTGCCATTCATGCCTGCTGTTCTCACGTAAATCCACCAGAGGTCGCTGTTGACTGATTGGCCAATCGACCAATAACTCCACCCTCCCTTTCCCTAAACCCAACCAATAGTATTTTAAAAAGCACTGATTGACTTGCCCATCCCCTTCCCTAAACCGCAGTGTTTTGAAAAGCAATCCAGAAAAAGAAAAGCTTCCTGTTTTTTTCCACATTTTCAAAATTTTTACTACATTCACACCCTGTTATTTCATTGTTTATTTTATTTGTTTATTTATCTTTTATGTTTTATTTTATTTTATTTTTTACCTGCTTTCTGGAACCGTTGTACACTGGACTTGAACCCCGTAGTCACAGTCAACTATGCTCTGCATCTCAAGTCCACTGACAAATGTGTCGAGCTACCGGACAAACTGGTAACAGCAAAAAAGTCGTCCACATGCAGGTAAGCAGTTAGCTGGAAGGGAGAAAAGGAGCGGCGTCATACCGTCCCGTAGCATTCGCTTTAAAGACGAAATGCAGCCATCCGTAGCTACGTAATTAGTGATCTTCAAAAACGTATGCAGTATTGGGCTACGTTTTCAGAATATTATAATGTAAATAACAGTATTTTATTTGTTTTATTTATTTGATTTTATTTAAACAATGAAAAGAGATTTTTTTCCCAAAGAGAAAAAAATATATAAAGTGGTCCCTCGCTATAACACAGTTCACCTTTCATGGCCTCACAATTTTGCGATTTTTTTTTTTTTAATTTAACTTTTTTTACAGCACATTGTGTTCTGCGTCCTGATTGGCTGTAGACCATTGTCAATAAATCTCCTGCGTGTCTCCTGTACAGTACAGAATGCGTTCAGCTTGCCAAATGAACATAAATCTTCGATTGCTAGCAGTGCGAGTTCCAACAAGGATGCAAAAAGAGTTGTAACTGTCCGCAACATGACCATCGTAAAGGGGGTCACACACTGGTTGTGCCGCGGCATTCAGCGCCATGCATTTTAGAATTGTAAACATAGGTTTATATCAGGGTATGTACACCAGCGCTGCAAGTCGGCATTTGTCTGCGGTGCCTAGCTACGGCTTAGGACACTGTTCATATTTCTGCCTTTGATCTTTGATTTTATTCTATAATATTGGACTTATTTTTCTTCAAAAGTTTAAACTTTGAGAGTGTTTAAACAAGAAAGAGATGTGTGAAACTGTAAATGCCTGTCTGAGAAATGTGTATAACGTGTGTAGTGAGGGATTATACTCAAAACTGTAATAATTCCTGTAAAAAAATAAAGCTGACTACTTTGCAGATTTCGCCTATTGCGAGTTAATTTTACAATGTAAATCCCACGAATAAAGAGGGACCACTGTATACAGTTTTCTATTTTGAAACTATATATACTTTTTTTTTCCTGTTGGGACAGTGTTATTATAGCATTAATATTAAAATATTACAATATAATACACAATAGAGACTTAAACTTGTTTGGGTTTTTTTCTACAGGGGAAGTGTTTTAACATTACTATTAACCTTCCTATCGTGTTTGGGTCAAATCGGACTGATTTACAACTTAAAACACTCATAAATATTGTGTTGTACATCTAATTGCCTCAAGGCCTTATGATATCCTCCACACTATGCACTTGAACATATAAAAGTGACGATCACCTCTTTCATTGAATTTTGAGTGTTTTAATCAACCTTGTTACACTTGTGGTGTTCCCGGTCAAAAGTGACCAACATAGGAAATGACTGGGTTTCCAGACTATATTCATCCATCAGATTGTATGAATTCATACCATTCTCTGGGTCAAGCATGTGCACTTTTAGCTTAGCTTAGCATCAATTATTTTATTGGATTAGACCATTAGCATCTCAAAAAAGGCCAAAGTATAACTAGTGTTAGTGCTGTGTCCTTAATCACCGTCTATACCCTCATTCACTATTTCCTCCATTAGAACACAAGTATAGTGCAGCTGAAGGACTACATGAAAATTCGAACACTCAGTACACAGGAAAGGATATATTTTGTTTGTGCTTTGCTGGTGGATAAAGCTTTCAAATTGATTAACATTTCAATTTCTTTAGTCAGATCCTGTGATAGGTATTTTAGCAAGATGTCTATTGGCAATGAAACTAAGTATTTTGATTTCTGGCATCCGTTTTTCATTTTGTAATACATTTTCAGTGCCTATTTGTATTTTCACTGCAGTTATTTTATGTCTACTTCTATAAATTCGTGTTAAACACCACTTTGAGACATTGTTCACTACTAAAGAATGTTAAATAAAAATTTTGTGGAGAATTATTTTTTATTTTTATTTTTTTGTGCCAATTTAAAAGCTGACTGGTCAATTTACATCGGGAACACTAAAGTATGGGGGGAGATGTGAACATGACAGGAGGGTTAAACTATTAAAGTATTTAGTGATACTAATCTATTTTCAATTTTATTTTTTTCCTATGTGCTTTTTACTGTATGTGCAGAATGTTCTGTTTAAACACGTAGCTTTAATTTTTTTTTTATATGTTTCAGTAATTTTATTTATTCCTTTTTTTTTTTTACTTAAGCTTTTCATTTAATATTAAGAGTGTCATTTCAAATACCAAAACAAATGTGTACTATTTGTTTCCATTACCAGCAGCATCAGTGCTCTGTCTGATCTTTGATCTGCTGACTCTCCTCCACTGTCCTCTCAGTGAGTCCTAAAATAAGAGCAGTTTGAGAGCTGTGTTCTCTACAGCTGCTCCGCCTGTTGTTCTTCAAGATATTACGAGGCCGCTGAGATTCAGCCGCAGCAGGGGGCCGAATATGTCTTTCATTATTAATAAAGATGTGACTACAGTCCCAGCCTGACAGCCCTCAAGTCCCACACTGCCTTAATGTGCAGCCGGTGACACACACACACATTCACGCAGGCACACACTATCCCACCACAACCTGTAATTATTCATGCTGCCTAAGTGCTCCCTACCAGATATTGGGATCATTTGTTAGGTGAGTCTGGTTTGAGAGAGAGAGAGAGAGAGAGGGAGAGAGAGAGTATAATCCTAGAAACTGTAGGCAAAGTGGCTTTTCTTCGTCTCCTTTCAGCACCGGAGCTTGATTGATTTCAAATTACTACTTGAGATGTGAACCAGATAAGCAGATGGACTGAAACACTAATTTCCAACATCTCGTCTCTGGTAATTTCAAAGTCTTGGTGTTTTCTTAAACATGCCACTCAGGAGAGACGAGGCTAAGGGTGAGTGAAGGTCTCCACCTTCCTGCCGTAATTCCTCATCAGATGGATGAATGGATGGACAGATGAATGAATGAATGAATGAATGAGCAAATTAATGAACAACTGAATGAACGAACGAACGAATGAAGGGACAAATGAAGGAACGAACGAAGGAATGAACAAAAACGAATTAATTAATGAATGAATGGAAGAACAATTTATTCTAGAAAAGTACCTTTCCACAAATGAAATACTGTAGTAAGCAAGTAAATCAATTGATAATGATTGATCAAACCATACTGTCAATCAACCAATAAACCTACGAACCAACCAACGAATGAACGAACGATTGAACAAATGATAGGGAGAGTGAAATTAATTTTAAAAATCATGCACATAACGTTTTTACAAATAATAAACAAATGCAATTATTGGTAACACTTTAGTTTAAGTGTAATGAATATGGCAGATAACCATTCATCCGCCCACCAGAGAGAGCCCTCGCCCGAATATTGACTGGGTGCTACTTTAGTGGCTCTTCCGGGTAGCTACCATTTATAAGCACTGTGTTTACATCAGATCATTGCGAAGTATTGCCACTATCTCTGCCTTACTAAGCGTTTGTTCCTTCATTGCGTTTGACGTGTATTATGACCGTCGCTTGCCTTTTTGACCATCGCTCATTGTATTTTGGACTTCAATTAATTTGCCTTATTGGACAGCCTTATTTTGTATTGGTTATGACTATGGTTCTGTGTGTATATGTGCTGTTTGTTTAATAAACCTCCAGTGTTTGAATTCATCCAGCATCTATGTCTTCACCAACGGCTCCCTTACATTAAGTAACTATGCATACCATTTACTTCTGGCTTATTACCTGCTTATTATTAAGATATTAAGTGTTACTAGGACTTATAAAGTATGATCTTACTCAATTATAACCCTACCTAATAGCTAAACCCAACTACTACCATACTACTATAAGCAGCTAATGAGTTGTTTATTGAGCTAAAAGCCTTCATTATTGGTTTGTTAATAGGGGAATTACCAACCTATGTCACACATGATGTCACACAAGTTCAACCGCGCATACTGGTTGCAAAAAAAAAGACCGATTGCAATAGCAAACATGTTGTGCTGTGCGGTAGAATGGCAAAATTGAAAGTCCAAAAATAGAAAACTTAAATTTTACCGTACAGCAAACTGCTTTTAATGCCAACCGCAGACGTCTTTGGCTAACAGCCGTCAGAAGAGCTGAATGGAGTGAGAACCTAATTAAAAATGCTTGACTCTGCAGTTTATATCGGGTAAGTGCACAATATGCTGAATCATACATATTACTCGTTTTCAATTGAAGCAATGATTTTAGCAAAAACAGTTACGTATGGTTAATTAAACTGCAAACACTGAATGCTTAGAATGAAATGTAAAAATGGAAGTTCACATACCCTGCCGTACAGATGCAGTGCGCTGCCAGAATGCGGTTGTTTTGCTTGTTTAAGATTACCCAGGCCTTGTACAGTTCAGTCTTCTTTCCTTGTCTTTGGCTAGGCAGAACCTCGGTTTTTAGCACTACAAAGTTTTGAATCTGGTAATCATGGAACATTATTTCTTGCACATGACCACATACAACAAAAGTATCTAAAGACTTGTAGGCCTTTAACTTCTCTCTGGTAAAATCAGTTGCAATGAGATTGGCCATTTTCGCCTTATCCAATATCCATTGGGCGCTATCGCAAATGGACCTTGTCAGTCGAACGCTGCTCACTTTAACGTTAGTTTTGCTGAATAACTGTGCTTATCACTGGGTGACAAGCTGTTATAATATGCTGAAAGTATTATGTAAATAATATATATTTAATATGTAATCAATATAACTTATCTCTAATACAACAACAACCTCGGATGTCATTCCCTCGCTGTAAATGCTAGCTCTCCTGTTTTTTTTTCTGCAACCTCGGTGCGCGCATGCGTGTTTTAACATCTATAAAACTTCGAAGTAAATAAATAAACAGATAAGAGAGAGAGAGAAGTTTGTTTGTTTTTATGTTGAAGCTTGATTACATTTTTTTTTTCTAAAATGACACTACATTAGATAAAATGAATCATCTTGTATGACTGTATACATTTAGGGTACAACAGGTGTCCTATGAGTCAGCTTTAAAACCATTTTTACACCTCAGAAACTACAGTCACACACTGGCACACACACACACACTCCATCCAAAATAAATTTGAAGACTGAAAAGCAATTTTTCTGCTTATTTTAGAAATTTAGTGAAGATGGGACAAACAAATTTTGGACAAATAAATTTGATAGATTTCTAAGGCCACACAAGGGCTAATCACATTTACTTCATTTAGGCATGCTAATTTGTAGTGATTCCAGTGACATACATTTAACTAAAATTTTTTTTTTCAAAAGTAATAGAATAAAATAACCATATTTGGCTGCCATTTTGCTTTGTTTACTAAAATAAATGTAAAAAAAATGGTTTGAAACTACTTTTGTGCCACTACATTCTGTTTTGGACTTCTATAAGACACCAAGTCACTCTAAAGTGTCTTTTTCTGTCATGTCTTATCTCAACCGAAGCACCAAGCGTGACACTAATGCCCCCTAAAAATACAAGAGCATGACACCCCTATTTTCTCGATCCAAATAAACGTGCGGCGTTCGCCCCATGCTCTTCAATTAATGTCTCAGTAAGTCAGACCGAATCCCCGGTGTGAAATAACAGATTTGAAGGGGGATTGTGTATGTCGGTGTGATGGCCTCTCTCTGTGAGCTGAGTCAGAGAAAATCAGCTCCTGTCAGTCTGTCAGTGAGACGCTGATGATGACGGAGAGGCGACCGTCTCTCACAACCACACACGCAATCTGCCTCCATCTTTTAAAGGGATACTTCACCCGAAAAATATAGATTCTGTCATAAAGTATGCCCACTCACCTTATGCCATTCAAGCATCCAAAGGAACACAAAGGCACTGCAAAAAATTCATATTAGGTCTTTGTGCGTAAATGAAATGAATTCATCCTGTGAAAAGCTCCAAGTTTATTGTGGACTTCTTAAAGAGAACTTTGCATGTTATGCATGGCTTATTGTAATGTAAATGATGTGTATTACTGGGAAATGTAGCAGAAAACCTATAAAAGATTTACTGTGATTTTATATTTTAGACTATGTGCCTTCCACCATTTTAGATGTGCAGTGTGTGACATCAAATGACTGCACAACCAATGTTGATATAATGTCACACTCTGTAGCTTTTGGTTGTAGTTTTTCAGTCAAAAGGCAACAAGAAAATCAATAGAACCCATTGATATCAAATTGACATCTAACATTGGTGTCAAAAACACATCAAAAATCGATTACATGACTTTCCTGCAATCTATTTTTGATGTGTGTTTTGACACCAATTTTAGATGTCAGTTAGATGTCATTTTGACATCAAGGTAGTTTTCATGCACTGTAGGAACACAAGATTTTGTGTGAATTAGCAGTTTATAAATAAAAGTTTCAGATTGATAAAACATTTCTTATATTTTAATACTTATGTCATTATTTCAACCCAGGCTCATTCTGAGAACGTAGTCCCGGGGACGTTTCTGGAGACCGCGAAATACGTAGCCGGGGGTACGTACGGCTGCATTTCATTTTTTTAAGTGAACGCTGCGGGGCGGTGTAACGCCGTTCCCTTCGGCGCTCGCCGGCCGGCCAGCCGGCCGCTCGCCTCCGTGTGGAGGGTTTTCCCGCTGCAACCAGTTTGTCCGGTTAGCTCTTAGTGTACTCTGGCGGACTCGAGGCGCAGAGAGGGGCTGACCACGACGATGACGACCGGGTTCGAGTCCGGGGAAGAGCGGTTCCAGAAATCAGGTAAGAAAACAAAAAACTAAATCCAAAAAATGAAGCGAACAAGTTCGTCACAGGGTGAGAATGTGGTCAAAATCCGAAAACGTGGTAAAAATCGGACGAGGGCTTTTCTTTTTCTGGACGGCTTTTGTGAACCGTAGTTGGTTGGGTTTAGGGACGGAGGAGGGTGGGTCAGCCGATTGGCCGGTCGCACGGTCAATCATTCTGTGATCCAGGCAGACAGGCGGAAGGTCGTTCGACAGCGGCCTCTAGCGGGTTTACGCGAGAACGGCACGGGAAAAAGCGCGCACAGCGGCCTCTCGCGGACTCGCGAAAACAAAAACTGCACAAATACGTACCTCCCGGGACGTATTCCGCGGTCTCCAGAAACGTCCCCAGGACTACGTTCTCAGAATGAGCCTGGGTTGCATTATTTTGGTGGTCAAAACGACAGCAATGTTCAGATTTTAAATGGACATCAAAGTTTTGACATCAAATCGGTTTGCACTTTTGACATTTTTTTGATGTCGTATTGACATCATGGCCTCACTGGGGAGTTCTTACTGCTTTCCTACAGCGATAAGAAGAGTAGAAAGAAATGGGAAGAAGCCTGTAGGCAAATAAATCTTCTCGAAGACCCACGTCATCGCTCTCTGATTCTGTTCCCCACCAAATATATCTAAATGCTAAGAGATATCCATGCTAAGAAACTGTGGAAAATTAAATGTTGGATGAGAAAGGGGAAAAAAAAAAAGTTCAAGCTTATTTTTGGAGAGACCAGATGACCAGATCAGTTTCACTGTAGTCAGTAAGTGAAAAGTGTTCTACAGTTATAACTGATGCAGATTGATGTTGATGAGTGTTGACATGTTTAGAGTCCTGTGTTTCTTGTCTATGCCATTTCTTCACTCAATATCTGGGGGCGTTTAGATTTCTTGTGTGGGAAAAATCCACAGTAGTGAAAGCTTACATCACTTGCCAAACTGAATGAAAATTACAACCTAACTTACCACAATGTGGAACTGTATCAGCATTTTGTATGCTAATTTGCGATGCAGTAAACAAATAAATAAATAAATAAAAACAGGCAGCACCAGTAGCTCACCTTCTGAAATAAATCCCAGTGCACCCAAAGTAATGGTGGCTCCATGGTCAAAAGGCTCATTGGAAGTACATTGCTCTGGGCATGTTTTGTTGCATGTTTCAGATAACAAATCCACTAGAGGGCACTGTCTACATTTTTTTAAAGAATTTTAAGTTTTTCAGTTAGAGTGCAGTCTGTTGTGCATTGATTTCTTTTACATATCCAAGGGAAGATGGGCCTTGTCATACAGATCACCCAGTGAACCACTGGCCAAAACCCTTAACTAAACCTAACTAATAGTGGCTTGAAAACACTGATCTATATAGTTAACTGGATTGCTCAATACATCATAAAAACCGAAGCCACAGCACCGCCACATTGTAAGCCCTACTTTGCTCAGACATATGATTTTAATGAGTAAACATTGCCTAGCAATACATTAACTTGGATTTGAAACCTCAGTGTAGTGTTCTGTCTACACAAATGTCCTAAATATGAAATAATTATTTATTTGGGATCGGGAAAAGCAAATATAAGAGAAAAATGCACTGTGATCATGTCATTTTAACATTGATTGTTAACCTTGTTATAAATACTTGTTATGAATATATATTTTTTATTGTTTTCAAATGTTTTTAATGTCTATTGCAGTAAGAGACATAAATGTTGTAAAGATTAATTCATTACAGGCTATTGAAATGAAAATAATGCACACTCAAGGTGGCGATGTCGCCACAAAGTGGAGTTACACCCAGTGTACATTGTTTTCTAATAATTCAATGTAAATGAGTCAATTTTTTCACTTTATATTATGGTTACCACACCTAAAGACATTATTCAGATGTTTTATTTCAACACACTTGTATTTTTATTCCCAAACTGCTCCGGCATCTAGGACTAGTTTCTTACACATCTCATCGAAAGCCTTTTAGTCTTGTTTTGATCTGATTGTTGGCTCTTTTAGTCTGTGAAATAACTGAAATTACCAACATAGGCTCATTCGGGAAACATAGTTCTATATACATTTCTGGAGACCGCAAATTATGTAGCGAGAGGTAGATATGGCTGCATTTCATTTTTAAAATAAATGCTATGGGGCAGTATGACACCATTCCTTTTCGCGCTTACCAGCTGACCGCTTACCTCTGTAAGTTTGTCCCGTTAGCTCCACTGTCCCGTTATGATCCACTTCAAATGTTGACTAACTACTGTAGCTGTGCGCATTTATGAAAATAACTTTACATCTTGAAATGTTCACCGGCCTATATATGGGGATAATGTAGTTGTTCTCACAGAATTAAAATTAAATGGAACTAACAAATATGGCTTAATTCCGCCTACAATATCCAAATTATTATATCGCTGCAAGATGGTGGCAAGCAGTCAGAAACAGCAATGTGAGAGATAAGCACAACCCAGGCTTTTTCTGAAAGCACACTGATATATACATTTCTGGAGAGTGCCAAATACGTCCCAGTAGCTACTTTTTTTGCAATTTTTGTCTTTGCGAATCCATTAGATGGCGCTGTGTACCTTTTTCAGATCTCAAATTTCTCTCGCGAGTGCCATTCACCCCTGCTGTTCTTGCTTAAACCCACCTGAGGCAGCTGTCGACTGACTGACTGACCCAACCTCCTCCTTCCCTAAACCCAACCAATAGTGTTTTCAAAAGCACAGATTGATCTGCATTTGCACTTCCCTAAACCCAATTGACAGTTTTAAAAAGCAATCCAGAAAAAGAAAAGCCCTTGCCTGATTTTTACCACGTTTTTAGATTTTACCACATTTTCACCCTGTTATTTACTTGATTATTATTTATTTTTTTTTGTCTTCTGTTTTTGTCTTACCCACTTTCTGGAACGGTTCTTGGCCATATTTGAACAAAAATTCAACTCCTTTCTGCATCTCAAGTCCACCAACGTAAGTGGTGGGTTAACTGGACAAACTGGTAGCACTCTGGTTCAAGCCCTGGCTGGGTCAGTTTTAATTTCTGTGTGGAGTGTGCATGTTCTCCATGTGTTGTCCTGGGATTCCTCTGGGTGCTCCGGTTTCCCCCAGTCCAAACACATGCGCTATAGGTAAATTGGCTTAGCTAAATTGTCTGTAGTGTATGAGTGTGAATGAGAGTGTATGGGTGATCCTTGGTGATGGGTTGCGACTGAAAGGGCATCCGCTGTGTAAAACATAAGCTGGATAAGTTGGTGGTTCATTCCGTTGTGGCGATCCCTGATGAATAATTCATTACTATGGTGTCGGACTTCCATTTGCAGACAATATACCATCAGTTCATTTTAGGAATGACAGATACAAGTCCTGCACAGTGGCCAGAGGGATTCTGAGCCATTGTTTATGCAGAATAGTGTTCAGGGTCACTATGTGATGCTGCTGGAGGAAAACATTTCCTGACTCATTCACCCAAAATACCCCATAGTGCTCAATACTATTTAGTTCTGGTGACTGTGCAGGCCATGGGACATGTTCAACTTCACTTTCATGTTCATCAACCCACTCTGTCACCAATTTGCTGTGTGTATTGGTGCATAATCATCCTGATACACGCCACTGCCTTCAGGATAAAATGTTTGAACCACTAGGTGCACATGGTCCTTCAGAATATGTTAGTAGTCCTTGGCAGTGATGCTCCATCTAGCAGCAGTATTGGGCCTAGGGAATGCCATGATATTGCAGCCCAAACCATCACTGATTCCCCCCATGTTTTACTCTGGGCATCAATAGTCTTAGTGGGATGCTTCTTTGGGGCTCCACACCGTAACTCTCTCGGATGTGGGAAAGACAGTGAAGGGGGACTCATCAGAGAACAATACATGTTTCACATTATCCACAGCACAAGGTTTTGGCTGCTGAATCATTGAAAGGTGTTTGGCATTGGCATGAGTGAGCAGTTGGCCATGTATATTGACCCTGTGGAGGTCCCGACCAACAGTTTTGGTGGAAACAGGAGAGTTGAGGTACACATTTAATTCTGCTGTGAGTTGGGCAGCTGTGGTTTTATGTTTTTTGGATGCAATCGGTGTAAAGACCCGGTCATCCATAGAAACATTTTCATAGAAACCACCAACATATTCTTTCACACAAACTTTTAAAGCGAAATTTCAGTATTGTGGTGGAAATGATACTGTGCGACAGCTATATTTTATATAAAAAAATAATATTGATAATATTGATGAGTCTCACATTAATAACCATAAAATATTTACCTTATTTCACTAGTGCTTCATTAAGATACATTAATAGTTACCAGATAAATAATCTTTTGATATGTTATTTTTTAAGTTTAAAACTCTGGGTATGCCACAAGGCAAAAACAGTGATTTTGACACCTAAAATGAGGTTGAATTATATTAAAAAAAAAAAAAAAATAGAAAGCTTGTAATTTTTTTAAAAGTAAGTTTTATGGTTAGTTTGACAAAGAAAAAGGAATTTCATCAAAATTATATATATTTTTGGATATTTGATCAAATGACTTAAAAGTGCCCGTAGTTAAAGAATTGCCCATAAATATGTATAACTAACTATTCACCAGCAGTCGAGATGATTTGTAGCACCCAGATGAGCCTGTGTCATTAGTTTCAGCAGTTGTTATCATCATATTAAGTCATATTAAGCCAGATACCTTGTGTTACTTTTAAAGTTTGAAAGCTTTAGTTTATTTTCATTATAACTGCATAAAATAAGGTGTTTTATAAAATAAAAGTCCTAAAGGTGTTGAATGGCATGAAGGTGAGTAAAGGATGACAGTGTTGACACGTTTTAATGAACTGTCTCTTTAAGGAGGAGGAGGAGGAGCAGCAGGCATCCATTTCAGGAGTCAGCAATGAGATGCTTCCACTCAGATGGGATGAGAAAGTCTGAAAGCCCTGAAACAAATGGATAACGCCACCGCAGAACTGCCAGACCAAGGTCCTGGAGTGCAGCCTGACAATTCAGGGCTAAGGTTTTAAAGAACAGACTTAAAATAGCAATTACAAGCACAATAGGCGACGGAAATAAAGAGCAATGATTAAAAGTTTTAGAAACTTTTAGTCATGCTGTGATGGATGAGATCACGATTTGCACCTGCAAAAATAATTTAATAAAACTGTAATTATAAGAGTACTAAAGTACATTTTACAAGAAAATATTTAAGTTCAGAAATTCATATGTAATTCTGTTTGTTACTTACAGTTTCTTTGTAATTATTTTGACTCTAGACCACAAAACCTTTAAGTTCTACTGTATGTGTTTATTATTATTATTATTATTATTATTATTATTATTATTATTATTATTATTATGTTGTTGTTGTTGTTGTTGTTTAATCATTTTTATAAATGAAAATGCATTGGGTCAAACTTCTTGACTTTTAATTTTTCAAATTCTTTTTTGAACATATGAAATGTCCTTGAATATATTTTGTAAATGTATTCCTATTATTAATAAATAATTAATTTATTTAGACATCTTTAAACATGCTTTTCTCAGAAATTGAAATTTTTTGGAACCCTCAGACTCCAGAGTTTTGTTTATAATTATTATTATTATTATTATTATTATTATTATTATTATTATTATTATTATTATTATTATTATTATTATTATAAAACATACTTATTGAGCTGTCATGTATAAATCTCAACACATATGTTCTTAACACATGTTCAAAAATAAAATATAAAAATAAACCAATATATTTTTAAAGAACACCAATATTTAATTTAGTTTAATTTATTAATGTTTTATAATTATTTTATTATTTAATTCAATTTTATTTTATTATTATTCTATTTTATTATTATATTATCATTTTATTTTATTTATTTTATTATTTTTTAATTTTATTAATTTTATTTTATTGTACTTTATTTTATTATTTATAAAGTTTTATTTTCATTGTATTTTTAATTTATTTTATTGTTATTTATTATTATTTTATTTTATTATTTAATTTATTACTATTTAATTTCATTTATTTTATAATTTTATTTTATTTTATTATTTTTTATTTTATTATTAATTACTTTTTTAATTAAATTAAATTTTAATAATATTAAATTTTTTTATTATTTTATTAGTTAATTTAGTTTAATTTATTTTTATTTTCTATCATTTAATTTAATATTTTGTTACATTTTTGGCAATTAAATTTTTGTCTTTGATATTTAATGAAGCATAACTGGGTGTATTACATTCCAAAAAAAAAAAAAAGTCTGATTTATCTGATTGATCAGCCCAACTTATATTCCAACCATTATTGTCACATTTTTAGCACTTTCACATATGTGGTGTGTTTTAGAGTCCATTATCTGCACTGTGTAAATTGTGATTTTCCAAGTTTTTAATCCCACTCCACATTACAAAACATTCTGTAATGGGCACAAGGTTGAGAAATGATGGCAACAATTTTATATTTGGATGAACAATTCCTTTAAGCGTCATCCCAGTCCTTGTTAGCTGAAAAACTGCCTGCAGCAGAGCAGCAGACAGATATGAGCTATAATCTTAACTATTGGCACTTGCAGCACTGACACCGAGACTTCTAATGTGTGTGGCCCAGTGTCTAAAGGCATGATTGAAGGACTGCAGAGGCTGGAGATAATACGAATGCCGGTGAGCACCATAGCAATTGGCAGGAAGAGGAGGGTGCCGCGATTCGACTGACAAAATCAGCCCAATGCGAAGAGCTAGGCGTTAATGAGCCTTTTCATACCGAACCACGAGCAAGAACCCTAGGGAAACGGGGTAATTAACAGACGCGCTGACGGAAAACTCAGATACTTTTCAGAAGCACTCGTCGCTTTCATTATCCAACTCAAAACATGTTTTGCTGTTTTCGGGTTTGATAACTCTTCGGCGTCAGGACAATAACAGGCCTCGGAGGTCCTTGAAATGTGCCGGATGGCATTATGAGCAGCAGAAATGACGTAAAGGTCAAGTTTACACGATCCGTGTGTATCAGTGGTAATTATGGAGGGACATTAAATGGTCCCGGCGGAGAAAGTGAAGAAAATGTCTGTTCTTTTCTATTCACATTGTTGCTCAAGACTGCAGATGGCTTCCTGGTTTGAATAGAAATGAATTGGTTTGCTTTTTATCATTTCAGTAGCGTGTTATCTTTGCTTTATGTCTGCTGGAAATGACCGTCCATTCAATTAAAAGTGCAGGCGTTTGAAAATGAAACAAAACTAGTTTGAAAAAAAAAGGTTTGAATTGTAAAGTTTTTGTAAATTTCACAATCACTTAAAAAGAAACTTAAATTAACACATTCATTCATCCATTCATTCTTTCATTTATTCATTCATTCATTTATTCTTCATTTTTTATTCAGCATTGATACAAAATCATATATAGTGTTTCTGTTTCAAATAAATTCTGTAGGTCTGTATTGTACTGTATATTAATAATCAATACTTGTTTTTTTTATATTTTGTATATTAACCCTCCTGTTAGCCTAAAATCTGCTAACACCCCTTATCCACTTGTGTCAAATTGACCCCAGCAATTTAGAACCTCCAGAATATGATTTGTTTGCCAAAAGTTTATTGTCAGTTAATTGATGTATTTGTTGACTACTTAAAGGTGCAGTAGCTGATTGTCTTCAGAAACATTTTTGTTGTTCTGGTTGAAAGTCTCTTCACACTCCAATAGTAATGATTAAATTAAATGATCTACATGTTTGTATGTATTTTTATATTCTGGGTAAGGCATAAGACTAAAAAATGTTCATCCAATTAAAATAGCGACAGGCCGACATCTTCCATATTTCTGATATATAGCTCAAACTGTCTGTCAGCAAATACAGATTTGAGCTACTGCGCCACTGTTTGTACGCAGCTTACACATGCTGCGCGCTCACGAGAGAGAGAGAGAGAGAGCCTTAGAACGAGTGGTAAAAACATGCTGAATCTAAACTTTTTTTTAAAAATCCTGAATCAATATTGGAGTTACTTTTGCACGCTGGAGGAAGAACGACAGCATGGCTAAAGTATTTCTCTTAGACATGGAAAACTATTTTAATCAGGCAGAGCTGTTGTAGATTGGGTTGTTATGAATAGGTTATATGTACAGAAGTGTTGTTCAGCCACTGAAATCTTCCGGCGAAAGATTGATGTGACTATTTTCAGTTTCATAAGGGACCTTTTACAGCATGATAATGTAGATTTTTATTTATTTTAGGAGGCGTGGCTTTGGATGGCAGGGGAGGGACGGATTTATTCTAACAGGCTAGCATTGTGGCATCTTTAACAACACTCTGAAATACATACCCCCCCACACACTTCTCACTCCCAACCCCCTACTTCCTGCCCCTTAAACATACAGATAAATACAGATTACCTATTGCATTACTATAGACACAAATCAGCATGAAAACTCACTATTTATATATATAAATATATATAAATATAAAAGATTAACAATTTATTTTAGCAAGGACTGGAACACAATTATGTATGAGGTCAATTTGACACCAAGAAAAAATGGTTTGCTGGGCATGTATTGTCTAAAGGGACAGCGGCCACGAAATGAAACCAGACATTCATCAACAGTGATGTGGGGGCCTGGATTGTAAAGAAAGGACAACCCACTTATACCATACATCCGCATTGTTGCGAGTTTGTCATGCTCTCCTCTGCCCTGCCTTGTTTCTTCATCATCAAAGTGTATGATTTACACAAATATTTCCCCAAATTATGTTTAACAAAGCAAAGATTTTTTCAATGTTTTTCCTAGTATATATATATACATATATATATATATATTCCTCTGGAGAAAGTCTTGTTTTATTTCGGCTAGAATTAAAAAGCAGTTTCCAGAAAGTGAAGTTGTAACAGTATCAGTAATTTTCCGGAATGCGGAAGGAAAAGTGCCAGAAAGACTGTGTTGTGACGCAGGAACGAGTCAGACTTGAGTAGCCTACAGGAAGTCTTTCGTTCTCATCTCACAAGATGCAACACAACCTCAAATCTACATATCAGTATGCAAAAGTGTCTTTTCATCGATGTTGTTCACAATGTGGTGCATCTCTAGAACAAAAGCAGCTACATGAATGCTAAAGATTTAAATAAAAGTGAAACCATCGAGAAAAAGACTAAAACCCTTCATGTTTAATACAAGTGCGGCCGTTTAGAGCTCATTTTTGGTTAATGATGTCAGAATTTACCAGTATTTTGGAATGGATGTGTGAACGGTCCTTTCTGGAAACATTCTGGGATTTTCTTGTTTGTGTAAACCGCACATATTTGAAATTATATGTTATGTTTAGAAAGGTGTTGAAAATAATTTACTTTCCATTAAACAGAAACACACACACACACATATATATATATATATATATATATATATATATATATATATATATATATATATATATATATATATATATATATATATATATATATATATTTTTTTTTTTTTTTATTACATATTTCACACTATTTCAAACTATTATTTCTTTATTTCTATTCCTTTATTATCCCTCTCAAAACATGTTTTGCTGTTTATCTTGCTCTCCGGCATCAAGATAATAACAGGCCTCGGAGGTCCTTGAAATGTGTCGGCTGGCATCATGAGCGGCAGAAATGATGTAAAGGTCAAATGTACAGAGTCTGTGTCTATCAGTGGTAATTATGAAAGGAAAATTAAACTGTCCCAATAGAGAACATGAAGAAAGCGTATGTTCTTGTTCTTTCCCTTGATTCGCATTGTGGCTCAAGACTGCAGATGGCTTCCTGGTTTGAAAAGAATCCTATTGGTTTGCTTTTTATCATTTCAGTAGCGTGTTATCTTTGCCTAATGTCTGCTGCAAATGACCGTCGTTCAATCAAAAGTGCAGGCGTTTCAAAAGGTTGTGGGACGTCGGGATGAAGGCTATTACCCACATCGGCGGACGAGTTCTGATGGGCGCCATGATATGATGAACTAGAGGAATTTGTGTGCGAAGAAAGTGAAATAAAATGCCAGTCAAGCCAGCAAAATGTCATTGGGGGAAAAAAATGGGAGAGATCGGAGCTATAAAAACCTTTGCAAGACCAATTAAAGATAAATATGACAAAGATTGATAGGGGAAGCATCGGGTTATCGGGACACTTTCATTTTGGAGCAATTAGCGCGGAGATGACGAAACTGGCGAAGTCTCATGAGTGCAGAGAATACCAGAGACAAGGAACATGACATCATTTTGCTGGAATCAATGCAAGTGACCTTTGTAGCCTAAGAGATCAGTGTTTTTTTGGACTGAGTTCTTGATAGAATTACAGTGAACACGAGTCATGGACAGAGGGATGAACCGTTGACCTTCCAAATGCCCTGTGATATGCGGCCGTTATGATTCTGCAGACATAACTCAATGCCACGCGCAACCTTTCTGAACCCTCGCAGAAACGCTGAGGAGAAATAGACGCCGCTGATCAGCTTTCCAGTGATGTTTTGTAACAAAGCAAAGATATGGCTGGAGAAATGGTGCATCCAAAGGGGAGTGACCCTTTGTGAAAATCAAGTGTGTTTAATTGCATGAATGTGTGCTTTGGCTTTTCAAAGTAAACATTTTTTAAGGTATGCTTGGAGATAATACGATATTTATGACATTAAAAGCCACTTAAAAGGATAGTTCACCCAAAAAAATGTAAATTATGTCGTCGTTTACTCACTCTGCACTTGTTTCAAACCTTTATGAGTTTCTTTCTTCTGTTGAAGACAAAATAAGATAAACACTACATTTCCGATGTTAATGGCAGTTAATAGAGCCCTGCATCTAAGCCCGAGCCCACCGGGGCCTGACTTTTTTATGCCCATAGGGCCAGATTTCGTGCCAATTTTCACATCATAACTAGTACGCATATTGGGCTTCAGGCCTGCATTAAAAAAAAACTTTTTTATAAAAACTTAATAAGATCTAATGTGTGTGGTCAAAACACTAGTGGTGCCACATTTCCAGATTTCCAGCCACATGGAATAAAGAACAAATAACACATAACACTATTTTCAAATAATGTCAATTCTAAAGGATGAGCCAACTGGTCATGCACAATGCACAAATTGTAAGTCCAGGGGAGCCTGTAGGATTTTACGCACATTTTATGAAGTTACGCACATATCTAGCACTGCCCCCCCTCATTATCCCTGATTCCTATTTCAATCTCAAGAAACACTGATGCTTATTGTTAAAGGTTACATTATTGAAAGACATCATTATGACATAATTTGTTTTCATTTATATATATATATATATATATATATATATATATATATATATATATATATATATATATATATATGTATATATATATATATATATATATATATATATATATATATATATATATATATATATATATATATATATATATATATATATATATATATATATATATATTGTTGGTCAGTTATCTACTAGATAAAATATATGAACGTTTGAGGTAAAGTGCTTCAAAACACTAAAAGCATCAACTTTCTAAATACAAATATGGTCTATTTGAATGGCTGTAACACTATAAGCTGTTTGACAAAAAAAAAAAAAAAAAGTCAGGCTTTGGGTTGGACTCGGGACAAAGATTTTGTTAAGTTGTTGGACAAGGACAGGGCTACAGCAGGGTTCTACCAGTTAATGAAAATCAAGTTATTCAATGTTTTTGTTGATTCACAGTGCATTAACTAATGTTTACAAGTGCCAATTTTGATTTTAATATTGCATTAGTAAATGTTGAACTATGATTAATAAATGTCCTTGCTCTGTTAAACATGATTTGGGAAATCTTTAAAAAATTCAAAGGGGGGCTAATAATTTTGATTTCAACTGTATTTATTTATTTATTTGTTTATTTATTTATTCACAAAATATACCTTCTTAAATATATTTTGGAAAACAAATATGTTAATATTTATCTCTACCTAATGTTAACTAAAGTTAATGTCTAAATAATCTAAATTAAGTTCATTATAATTTATATGTATTCATTTAAAATCATTACGATTCCTCTTTGCTTGCAATGCATTTGGTGTTGGTCAGTGTTTCCTGAAGAAGAAGAAAAAAAACATAATATTAGTGAGAATCTAAAATTGAACATTGTTGAATTTGACAGTTTAACAAAGTAAAAGGATTTGTGGTACATTTGTACATGTGGTATAAAATAATCTAAATGTGTATTACTACATTGCACTTCAATGTTTCAGTGTTTTTATTTTATTTTATTTATTTTATTGTAATAGACAAGGAATAAATTACCATGTTTATATAGTGTTAAAGTATTTATTTATTATATTTATTATAATAAGTATATATTATATTATATTATATTATATTATATTATATTATATTATATTATATTATATTATATTATATTATATTATATTATATTATATTTTGTTATATTATATTATATTATATTATATTATATTTTGTTATATTATATTATATTATATTATATTATATTATATTATATTTTATTATATTATATTATACATTAAAATCTGATAAATATTGGATATTTCGAAATTGCTCTATTAATTTTCTTCTAAATTAAATTAAAACGCATTTCATTTGAGCAGGCGATTTATCAAAAATACATTTGCAACAAAATACACTTCAATAAATTATTACATTGCAACTTCATTATCAGTCAAACTATACTTATGAATTATATTACAGTGTATATTAAATCAACATTAAAGTATTATTTAGTCCACATTAATTGTTTGTCAGTGAATTAGAAACACTGATGCAATTATGAAAGTACTTTAAAAGGTTTATTAAAGTACAACTTTATTGAGCTAAATATATAATATACATTTAAATAGTGATGTAGAATAGTTTAGCATGTTATTTTACAATATATAAAACTTCATTAAATGAGACTTGTTTTTTTTTCACAAGGTATAAGGCAGAGTTTGCTCTCGTTTAAGTGAATCTCACAGATTGCCACATGAAAAATGCACTTAGAGTTGAAAGTGATGCCAGTTGAATGCTGGTTGAGTGGGGATGGCACTCTGGAGAACAAAAGATGAGACAAACAAACAATATCATCAAATATGGATGATTGTCTTTCCATCCCAAAATGAGGCATTTGACCATGTAAATGGTTCCCTTTCTGTATTGTAATCCAGTGGGACTCTTAGAATATGCAGTTAAAAACAATGCAATAAAGAGGCAGATATAACCCACAAAGGTCCAAAGCTACAGTCAACTGAATGTTCTAACAACACACGCAGATTTATGAAAAAGGACACTTCGACAGTAAACATGCTTATATTGTAAGCTAAATAATAGAAAATGCAAGGATGGCACAAAGAGCTACAGTATGAAAGTAATTAAAAGACTGGAAAAATCTTTATTATTATTATTATTATTATTATTATTATTATTATTATTATTATTATTATTATTATTATTATTATTATTATTAATAATAATAATAGTCATTATTATTATTATAATTATTATTTATTTATTTATTTATTTTATTTTGTTTTTTTTATTTAAGATTGAGTGACATGTTATTATTATTATTATTATTATTATTATTATTATTATTATTATTATTATTATTATTATTATTATTATTATTAATAATAATAATAATAATAATAATCATAATAATTATTATTATTATTAATTTGTTTATTAATTATTTAATCTATTTATTTTATTTTGTTTTTTATTTAAGTTTGAGTGACATGTTATTATTATTATTATCATTATTATTATTATATTAATAATAATAATAATAATAATAATAATAATAATAATAATAATAATAATAATTATTATTATTATTATTATTATTATTATTATTATTATTATTATTATTATTATTTGTTTATTAATTAATTAATTTATTCATTTTATTTTGTTTTTTATTTAAGTTTGAGTGACATGTTATTATTATTATTATTATTATTATTATTATTGTTGTTGTTGTTGTTGTTGTTGTTGTTGCTATTATTATTGTCATTAATTTTTTTATTATATTTGTTTTTTATAATTATTTTTAAATCATAAAAATATAATATAAATATAATAATTTATATATATATATATATATATATATATATATATATATATATATATATATATATATATATATATATATATATATATATATATATATATATATATATAATTTATTTGTTTTCAACAATCCATCCATCCATCCATTTTTATTTATGTATATATTTATTTACTACATTTTACCAAGTATCAAATTAAAATAGTGCTATTTAAAACTTTTTTTTTCTTCTTTTTTTAGAAAATGACATCTGGTTCAAACAACAAATTACATAAAAAATGTCTTTATTTGTCATGACTGAAAATCAAGGTAATTTGTTTTTGATGTTTTACATCTTTTAAACCTATTGTGCCATCTAAAAAGGAATAGAAAGACAGCACTTTACATGCTTCTTTTTCTGAAAAAATAAAGCTCTAAATGGCAACATTTTTATCTTAAATTCGTAAGAAACATTTTAAGCAAACATGTTTTTCAAATTGTGACGTTATTGTTTATCCTGGAGATTTGTGTCCACATCTTTAATGTAATG
The DNA here is from genome assembly GCF_903798145.1 of Danio aesculapii. NCBI lineage: Eukaryota > Metazoa > Chordata > Actinopteri > Cypriniformes > Danionidae > Danio > Danio aesculapii. The sequence goes on along the minus strand of NC_079437.1, from coordinate 53,946,293 downwards.
TTAAATGAGTTTTGATAAATCAAACACTGTTGCATTTTGTGCTTGACAGCCTTTGATTTCCATGTATTTTTGTAGAATAGAAAAAGCAGCTTTGACGTGTTAATAATGACTTAATTATGTACACTGACCCTTTTAAAGTCGTTCAAGTTTGACATGAAATGAAGTGGTGGGTGGATAATCAAATTTAGATTTTTAATGGAGGATTTCAGCTCCAGAAAAGACTTCTTTGCTTGGAAAATAACTACTTAAGATAACATTTCTAAAGAGAAAAAAATAATAATATTATTTACAGAATAATTTATAGATTTAAACACTTTTCAAAAGCTTTAGTGGCTTTTAAATATATATATATATATATATATATATATATATATATATATATATATATATATATATATATATATATATATATATATATTATATATATATATATATATATATATATATTTAAAATATTTAATATATTTAAAAAATAATATATTTCTGATAAAATAAAATAAAATAAAATAAAATAAAATAAAATAAAAACTAAAATTGTAAACATAAGTTAAGTAAGAAAATAGCTTAGGTTTAAATTATGTTGACATTTGTTCCCTTCAACAGGTAATTTGGATGTTTCAGATAATATTATAATCAATTTAATGCTACTACTAAATATGTTATGTGATACTATATGTTTTATATGATATATTTATATAAAAAAGTTTTATATGATACTATCAAGGCTGTAACCATGTATCAAACACTTAGGAGGACAAGTTTGTTTTATAAAGTATGGCAGAACATGGAAAGAAAGTGTAGATTAAATTATATTTAAAACGTTATAATTTGTAAATAACATTTCGCATTATGCTCATGTTCATTTCTATTTTATTGAAAGCACAAAACATTCAATCACAATCAGTTAGAAATTACATGAATAACATAAATGGTGTCATATATTCAATTCAAATGACAAAATATGAAGGAAATGTTGGGTAGTTTTTCTTGCTAATCTTTATGACACTTGTTTTGCTTTATTTTACAGTGTACTTAATATGTACTTACTGTATGTACTTTATGTGTTTTGTTAGTACACTTTAAGTACACTATGTGGTGCATGGGTTAAGGTTATAGAGGTGTAGGTTTAAGAATAGTACCTATACCTTTACCTATAGTTTATGTAATGACTACGGTAGTGCAGTTGTCATTTATGAGCAATATCACACTCGTAGCAGTGCGATATGGCTGTATATCAGCACTAGTGAGAGGACGCAGGCTTAGTGAATTAGTGTCCACCAGTGACAATATACAGCCATATCGCACTGCTACGAGTGTGATATTGCGTTTATTCCACAGTTCGACGGCTTAATCGTGTATATAAAACAGATAATCAAACACAGACAGTCTAAAAATCCCTTTTTGTATAAGGAACTACTTTCTTTCACCATTCATTCACATCTGCAGTTGACATCAGAAAAGCAGAAACCTTTACTAATTCACAAACATTATTTTAGAGCTAGTGTACGCATTGCAAACACTACCAGATTATTGTTGTGTTTGCGATAAGGAAAATCGCTAAGCACATAAGGGTATTTCTTCTATCGTTCTTTTTACTGAACTAGTCTGCAGTGCTGAAAACAGGAGACTCATTAAAAACAGATGGCCAACCAAAAAGTAACTCAGGGTTATACAAAGAGTGGCCAACACAAAATACATACATTCCTGATATGCGAATGCCATCTCACACTCAATACAATACAATTATATGGTATAAATACAACACTACAACATACAAAAGAGAGATCGACTTTGAATGTCACTTACCAGTATAATAATGATTTGATCAGCTGTAGTTTGAAAATACGCAGACATTTTCTCCTCTAAGGGCTTATTATGCGGTCTCTGTACCACGTAAAGTACATTATTTGTCCAACAGCTGCAATATTTGTTAAATTGTAGTGAGTGTAATGATCTGCTGTCCCTATGTGGGAGAAGTAATACATAAAGCTAAGGATCCTGTAAGAGTGCAGTTATTGCAGAATATCGCCGATCAGATTCGAGAACCAGATAGAACTGTTGTATATATATATATATATATATATATATATATACACTGTAAAAAATGGTCGTGATTTCAACGGTAAAAAACTAAAAATGCTACAGTAAAAACCCGTAACCTGGTTAACAGTATGTTTCCTTAATATAAACAGCAAATAACCGTAAATTGACTTTCCCATAATTCCATGCATGGCGCGTCACTTTTTTATGCTTTTTGTTGACATTACTATGGATCTTTTTAGTTGTTTCCTCATCAGTTCTGTACATTAGAGATTTATGTTCCATCTAATGTTGATAAACTGTTTATTTCATGACTTAAATTTTATTTGTGTTACCATACTGGTGTTTAGTAGCTCTATGAAGGACACTAAGCACCTTCTATACACTGATACACCTTTTCTGCTTGTGGGAAAAGTTGTTTGTGATAAGCATTGGTTCCTTATATAACTTTCTCATCTCCACCTGCATATGGCTGTGTTAACGTGTCTATCTGTGTAACAAAAGATGTGTAGATGTTGGTAATTCAAAATACAGAAATAGTACCTCTATAAATTAATGAAATACGGTATTTTACTGTAAAAACTAGAAATTACTTACACGTTTGTACTGTATTTTTAACGGTGAAATACTGGCAACCACAGCTGCCGGTTTTAACCATAAATTTTAAGGATTTATTTTTTACAATGTATGGTAATGTAAGTAGTAAAGTCTTACCTTGTTCTCGTTAAAATATTAAACGTCTTTGGAATGTGTTCTTAGCTTATGTTCACCGTAAGCCCCACCTAGTTTATCTGATTGGTTGTTGCACTGCTAAGTATTTTTTAAATGGTCAAACCAGCCTCAAAAATGTCACTTTTAAACCGTTTTGTCATCTTAACACCAAACAAAGTGCTGTTTAATGAAGTGCAGCTGAGCAGTGCAAAAAATTCCAAATACTTGAGGCGACAATTTGGCCATATTAATTATAGCAGAGAGCTTGTACCCTTCAATGTCTGTAGTGATTAAGGTCCTGTAATAAATATACAGCTGCAAACAAAATGTTTGGAACAGCTTTTGCATTCAGAGCACAAACCCACAATCCATCAGCCCAACACTGCACTTACTCAATGCATTCAAAATCTCATACTAGCCTGCTTGTATGAAAAGCCACATTATGGAGGTCGCAATTCAATTTTCCTGCTTTGAGCTGGTAAATGCATGAACGGTTAATCAATTACGGTTGCTTTAAATCTGATTCACTCTACATAATGCCCAAACAGCCGTGCCACTTCGCACACTACCGGCCTTGGCAATGCCAACGTTTCAATTTTAGTCACTTAAATGGAGTGTTTGCCGAGAGAATGCAGTTGAAGTCTGGCCTGGACGGGCTATAGTTATATAACACTGTAGAAAATAAATGGACTTAGAAGAGTGTTTCTCAACACCGCTCATGGGAGCCTCGCAGCGCTGCGCGTTTGAGGCGTCTCGTTCATCTGACACCTTGCTCAGGTGCTGGAGATTCTACTAATGAGCTAATGAGTTGATCTAGGAGGTTGGATGAGGGACATGTCCCAGTGGTACAGCGCTGTGAGGCTCCCAAAAGCAGAAATAATAAACTTTACAACAGTGATGGATCCAAACTATAATTTATTTTTTTTTTTAAATTACTATATATATATATATATATATATATATATATATATATATATATATATATATATATATATATATATATATATATATACAGAAAGAGAGAGAGAGAGAGAGAGGAGAGAGAGAGAGGAGGAGAGAGAGAGAGAGAGAGAGAGAGAGAGAGAGAGTTAAAGTTTGGAGTTTTTTAAATATTTCCTAAATGATATTTAATAGAGCAAGGAAACTTCCACAGTATGTCTGATAATATTTTTCTTCTTCTGGAGAAAGTCTTCTTTTTATTTCGGCTAGAATAAAGCAGTTTAAAAAAAATTAATAACCATTTTAAGGCCAAACATATTAGTGCCTTTAAGCTATATATTTTTTCGATAGTCTACAGAACATAAGATAAAATAAATCAAAGATAAAATAAATTAGTTATTAAAAATGAGTTATTAAAAACAATAACTGCTTTAACTTGAGCTGAAATAAAACAAATAAGACTTTCTCTAGAAGAAAAAAAATAGGAAATACTGTGAAAAATGTCTTGCTCTGTTAATCATTCATTCATTCCTTTTCATTTGGCTTAGTCTCTATTTCAGAGGTTGCCATAGCGAAATGAACCGCCAACTATATATGAGGTACATGACAAAAACCATATATAGCTGTTATGTGATGTGTTTTTTTGCATTATTATTATTATTATTATTATTATTATTATTATTATTATTATTATTATTATTATTAGCAGCATTAAGGGAGAATCTAATTAGTTGTAATAAACCAAATAAATAAATAATGCATCTGTCAGTCAGTGATCAACATGCACTTTTGTTTTATATAAAAAAAACAGCTCTGTTACATGGTAATAATACAAAAAATGCTAACATATAACATAACATAACATAACATAACATAACATAACATAACATAACATAACATAACATAACATAACATAACAAAAATGGGAGATCATATGGAAGATACCTTCAATTGTTTTTGCTTGTTTGTTAGCTTGGCAGTTCATTCCGCTGTGGGGACCACAGCTTGTTAGTTAACAATAATAATAATAATAATAATAATAATAATAATAATAATAATAATAATAATAATAATAATAAGGCAGCATGGTGGTGCAGTGAGCAGCACAATTGCCTCACAGCAAGAAGGTTGCTGGATAGAGCCCCGGCTGAGTCAGTTAGCATATCTGTGTGGAGTTTGCATGTTCTCCCCATGTTGGCGTGGGTTTCCTCCGGGTGCTCTAGTTTCTCCCACAGTCCAAAGACATGCAGTATAGGTGAACTGAATAAGCTAAATTGGCCATAGTGTATGTGAGTGTGTGCAAGAATGTGTGGGTGTTTCCCAATGTTGGGTTGCAGCTAGAAGGGCATCCACTGCGTAAAACATATGCTGGATAATTTGGCAGTTCATTCCGCTGTGGCGACCCCGGATTAATAAAGATACTAAGCTGAAAAGTAAATGAATGAATGAATGAATGAATGAATGAATGAATGAATGAATGAATAATAATAATAATAATAATAATAATAATAATAATAATAATAATAAATTAAAAGAGCCTTATTAAAAGTTTAAATCAAGTGTATCATTGTATTTATCTGTTTGTTTGACCTTTAAAACTACTGATCTGCTAGCATTTTTGTTATATTGAAAACAAACATGATTCCATTTATTAGCCTTTAAGTGATACACTTTTGGAGTTATCAAAATAGCCTAAATCAAGCCTTTTATTTGTTTGCTTGTTTGCCTGCATGTTTTATTGTTTATTTGTTTAAGGAAGTCTTATATCCTCTCTAAAGCAGCAGCACACATTTTTTATCATTTGTACACACTAATTTCCCCGCTAACACTGCCTGTTTTCAAAATGACATCACACAATAATTCCCAGGTGGAATCCAGTCTGGCTCTCTTTTCATCTCCGGAAGGAGCCTCCACCTCACCGCAAGCCTGCTTTCAAACACCGTCTGAAGTACACTGAGCTGTGGCGCTTATTTACTTCTCTCAGCCATCATCTTCATGTCAAAAACACTTTTAAACTCTTATCACTTAATCTGCGGCAAGACGAATGAAACGGCACGGTAAAATGAAAAATGTGCTTCATAATGATAGTGGCACGGCGCGTGATGAAAAGCGAAGCAGCACAATGACACTTCCTCTGACAAGTGCAGGCCAACATCAACAAATATCTGAAAAGCACAATATAGGCGTGTTATTTTTCTTTAATTCTGAAACGACAGAGCGATCTGGGAGATGCGTTTGCAGCAAACTTTCTTCAGCTCGCAGCGGTTTCCACAGTAACCATGAGGGAGGCAGATATCAGACAGTCAGGGTATGCATTGAGCCTTACATACAGGAGTAACACCGCAGTAAATAGTGTAAAATCCAATATTATTTAGATTCACACTGGAAACTAGACCTCACATCACATTGATACATTTATAGTATAGAAAAACCTTCAGATTTATAATTTTGATGTAAATTTATTGTCTCCTATTCTTAGTAGGAAAGTGACTCCGTAATATTGCCCAGCAACCCATTATTTCAGTTTATTTATTTATTTATTTATTTATTTTAATTTGCTCTTTCATTCGTTCATGTGTTTGTTTGTTTGTTTGTTTGTTTGTTTGTTTGTTTGTTTGTTTGTTTGTTCGTTGGTTTGTTTATTTATTTATTTATTTATTTTAATTTGCTCTTTCATTCGTTCATTTGTTTGTTTGTTTGTTTGTTTGTTTGTTTGTTTGTTCGTTGGTTTGTTTATTTATTTATTTATTTATTTTAATTTGATCTTTCATTCGTTCATTTGTTTGTTTGTTTGTTTGTTTGTTTATTTATTTATTTATTTATTTTAATTTGATCTTTCATTCGTTCATTTGTTATTTATTTATTTATTTATTTATTTATTTATTTATTTATTTATTTATTTATTTATTTATTTATTTTATGGGTAAAATCATTAAAGGGTAAAATGAACAGTTATGGTGGCTCAGTACAGGTACAATTGTCCCGGCTGGACAAGTTGGTGCTCCGGTTTCCCCCACAGTCCAAAGACATGCATAATAAGTGAACTGAATAAACTAAACTGGCCATAGTGTATGGGTGTTTCCAAGTTGTTGGAAACAAAGACTGGAATGGCGTCCGCTGTGGTAACCTCTGATAAATTAGAGACTAAGCCGAAGGAAAATTAATTTTGTGAAAGCAGCTTTCAAAAAAATATATAAACTGTAATTAAAACCTCTAGACACAAATTGATGCATCAAAAGAAACGCTTCACAGTGTGTTATGGAAGCTTTCTTTACATTAGACATAAAAAATATATATATATTTTGCCTGCAGTATCTGGCCTTAATTCCACATCTTGTTTTGAGGTACAACGACAGATCAATGATGGAGACATGTTTACAGCAAACTTTCATCTGCTCGCATGGTAACCGTGAGGGAAGCAGATATCAGACAATCCTCACACACATCGCGCCTGCTATATTGAAGTAACTTAATAAAGGGGAGTGCCATATGACCAGGAAATCCATGAGCAAACACAATGAAGTCTTCAGACAATCAATAGTTACAATTTGTCAAACGTTGAAGCATCGTCAAGCACAAGTGTCAATCGGCCGACGTATTTTCTGTGTTTGTATCCCCAGTGCAACTGATTACAGTGGCATTGTTCTCCAATTTCAGCTTGGCAATTTGGAGGCTGTGGCGATGAATGCTGACAAAAGCTTTTCATTAGAGACCTTTGATGTGGAGAAAGTGAATTCTCTGGGCTTCTAACCAAATCAGAAATCACCAGAACCCAAACCAAGCAAATCAAATTGCCTGGGGCCAAAATAAATTTGGGCTCTGCTTTAAAACAACAGCAACAACAACAAGACAGACACACTGACACTTGGAGAACAAAACGGTTGATGATTTCACCTACACTGAATAGAACGACGGTAATTAATTTCATTATGATGAACTCCATCCACATTGTTGTGTTCCAAACGCATCTCTCAGCCTTGCATATTAATGGGATTTTTTATGCAGAATGGGAACTTTTACTTGCTAATTGTTGCAGTGTCATAAATAGAGCATCTGGTTGTTTTTGGTTTAAGTAGACCTACAAATGTAAACTGAATAAATAGACAAACTTTAGCTTGGCTTGAGAAAGCCTAGCCGGAAAGTTTGAAAGGTAGATGGATGGATGGATGGATGGATGGATGGATGGATGGATGGATGGATGGATGGATGGATGGATGGATGGATGGATGGATGGATGGATGATGGATGGATGGATGGATGGATAGATAGATAGATAGATAGATAGATAGATAGATAGATAGATAGATAGATAGATAGATAGATAGATAGATAGATAGATAGATAGATTGATTATTGTACTGTGTTGCCACCATTTTGTTTGATCCTGACTTAGCAAACTTCAAATTTTAATACATTGCTACCATTAAGAACAACTTAAAACAGATAACAAGTTAGCATAATTATGGTTTATCACATTTTTAACATGAATCACAGCATTTATTCCAAATTGCTAGCATGTATTAGCATGACTAAAGCATTTAAGAAGTAATGATTTAGCATGTTAACATGTCTGTAGCATTTAACACACTATAGCTGTTATGATCATCAGAGATCTAGCAGTTGCCGATCGCTGGAGAACTACAATTCTGTCACTGAACCAAACTACAAATTTCTGAAGTCATTGCTCCAATCAATCCTGCCACCGCTGACAGCTATCCAGACACTGACACACACAGCTGAAACTCATCTTCATTGATTACCTGGACTATGCACCACACTTTCATGCAAACGTTGCTGAGTCTTGTTTACTGTTAACATTACGAAGCAGTTTCCTTGTCTTTTTTTTCGACCCTTGTTTTTTTATTGTTTATGCTGTTATATCCGCTTGTTCTAAACAGTTGCTTGTTATTTTGCCCATGTTCTTCAGGAACGCCTCATGCTCCAGTTTGTACCTGTTTGACCATTGCCTGCGTGACTACTCTTGATTATTTAAACTGCACGTGGATCCTTATCTCCTTTGTACCGACCCATAATGTATGTAACAATAGCCTATTACCACATTGCTAACATGTTTCAAGCCCAATTTAACACACTGATATCACAATTTAGCACACTAGGATGACTTAAAACAAATGAACACATGTGAGACATCAGGTGTTAAAAAGATATACTCGGAATTTGTTTTTTAAAATGTTTATTATTCAGAACGTTCATAAATGGATCATTGTAAATGACAGATGTTTTCCAGTCAAACACAGCTTAAAACACATCTTGAAGTATGTGTGCTTTATAGGTTAGCGCAATGCTAACATGATTTGAACACACTGCTAATGTGTTTTAGCACATTTTTGACATATCTATAACATGATTTATCTCAAAGCTAACATGCTTTGTCAGGTTATTTGGCTGGAGTCCATATAGATTTGGTGTCTGCTATATAAACAACAACAAGTCAGTTAGTTTGATATTCACCACACAAAACATTGGCAGATTTCACCTATGCTGAATAGAACGATGGTAATTAATATCATTATGACAAACTGCGGCACAAACTCTGTCCACGTTGTTGTTCAAACGAATTGCTCAGCCTTGAATATTAATAGGATTTTATATGTGAATTTTTACTTGCTAATTGTTGCCGTCTCATAAATAGAGCATCTGGCTGTTTATGCTTTAAGGAGAGCAACAAATGTAAATGAGATTACTTATCTCCACTGCCTCGTTTGGATGCTTTATCTGGGCTACACAAACCAAATGACTAATGTGTCAAAAGGCAAAGCGCTTACAGGAATGCAGTTTTTTTTTTTTTCTTTTTTTTTTTTGTCAAGCGCTCCTCTGTTCTCACACATGGCTGAAAGAGGGCATGTTGAAGACTCTGTCCCCTTCGGCTTTGCTCCCACTGGCCACAAAGGACTGGCAGCAGGGGAGTGTAATGTCTGTCTGAGCTTTGTAAATAAATAACGCAAGTTGGGGCCTAATTAGCCCAGCATGTAATATGGGTTTGTTTTGCTCATTTTGCCAAGCTGATGCTGGCGGAAAGATAACTGATTATTTGTGGTTCCCTTTTCCCTCATTGTTCTGCACATTCGCAACAACAACAGGAAAGAGATGTCAACAGTTTCTGGATTGTTTGCTTTCTCTCATGTGAAGACTCACTGTCGGGAAAAAAAATGTTGGATGTTGTTGATAATGTTGATATTTTACACCAGCAAATGTCATGACCGAAGTTCGAATAAATAAATAAATAAATAAATAAATAAATAAATAAATAAATAAATAAATAAATAAATAAATAAATAAATGTAAATAGCTGCTGTTACTTTACCAATAAAATAATCAATAAGATATAAAAGTTGACAATGAATAATATTACATTGCATTTGTTAACATTTGTCAACTTGAACAAATAAATAAATAAATAAATAAATAAATAAATACATACATACATACACACATACACACATACATACACACATACACGCATAACTACATACATGCATGCATACATACATACATACATACATACATACATACATACATACATACATACATACATACATACATACATACATTAATTTATTAATAAACAAATAAATAACAAGTAAATAATTAGCGAATAAATAAATAAATAATTGAAGAAATTAATTAATGAACAAATAAATGAATGAATGAATGAACGAATGAATGAATGAATTAATGAATTAATGAATTAATAAATAAACAAAATAAACGAATACATAAATAAATAAATGCATGAATAAACAAGTAAATAAATAAATAAAAATTATTAAATAATTAAACAAACAAACAAATAAATAAATAAATGAATGAATGAATACATAAATAAATACACAAATAAATAAATTATTTAATTAATTAATTAATTAATAAACAAGCAAATAAATAAATAAACAAACGAACGAACAAATGAACGAACAAACTAACTAATTAATTATTTAATTAATATTCTGTTATCTGTCTGTCTATCTATATATTTATCTTTTATTATTTGTTTTCTTGTTTTATTGTGATTTCTGGAATAATCTGTTTGCTCTTCTTGGGTGCTGTGATAGACTTTCAATCAGAAATAAATAAATAAGAAGAATGTAATTTACAGAAAGGCAAAAGTAATTTGGTGTGTTTGGGTCAAACAGCCTTTTCTTCTCTTCATCTTTTGTCTTAACAGCAAGACCTCTGTGTTCATTTCTTCCCTTGATTACAGCCAACTGAATGCAAGGATTACTTAAGGGTAATCTTTTATCAGCAGGCTTGGTCAAGGATTATAGCAAGTTCAGCATTCAGCAGAGCTGGTTACATACATTTCCTGTAGAATCCAACTGGAACATGGTAATCCTCTTTGGAAACTATGTTTGTGAGGTTTAAACCATGGATCTATGATCATTTGGCAGCCACACTGAGTAATAGATCAATCTCCTGTCATGAAAACTGTAGTAAAGATACTTCTTGGATTTGAAATCTTTTCTCTAACCACAACTAATGTTCTGTATTGAGTTATTTGTACTTGTATATCAGAAATGTAAAGACTAAACGCTAACTGTTAAAAAAAAAAACAAGACAAAAAATACATCTGTTTTACATATTTTGGGATGAATCTTGTCTTTTCATCATTCATTCATTCATTCATTCATTCATTCATTCATTCATTCATTCATTCATTCATTCATTCATTCATCCATCCATCCATCCATCCATCCATGTATCTATTCATCAATTTATTTATTTATTTATTTATTTATTTATTTATCTATTTATTTGTATACTTTTGAAGTGAATCTGACAACTCTGAATGTTAAAAAGTTGAAAAAAAAAAGTGTCAATAAAAATTACTTTATTGAAATATTTCATACTTTGAACCAGGGCTGAATTTGTGCCGGAATAAGCTGGATCCGGCACCTCTAAAGTATGATCCGGCACCTCGTTTTACCGTTACCCCGATCTGTTCCGGGACCTTGCAATTTACAAATTAAGCACTGGTTTAAACTATATGTTTTCTGGCTTGGTCTTGTACATAAAAAAATCTGGTAATAAAGTCCCAGTACTATTTTCTGTTCTTATATGGAGGTATTTCTACAGTATGTATCTAATATCTAATATATATTATAGTTTTATAATATTGTATATTATATCATATGATATACAAAATGTTGTTTCAAACTATCATCAATGAATCAATAACAAAAAACAACAACATTCAAACATTCAAAAACATCAGTGAATGTCACTTTATGAAACTGCAGAGTCACATTTTCATCAAAATTCAGAAAAAAGCAAAGATCCAGTCCAAAAAATGCAATTCAAAACCACAAATAACCTGAAAAAATCAGCAAATCACAAACTACAGAAACTGTTAATTAACATACACCATTTTATAGTGCAACGAATTGCAATAATCAAGTAAAACACCCATCCAAGAAGGAAAGAAAGAAAGAAAGAAGGAAAGAAAAAAAGAAAGAAAGAAAGAAAGAAAGAAAGAAAAAGAAAGAAAGAAAGAAAGAAAGAAAGACTCCGCTCTGCTCCCGTTTCAAGTAAGGAATTGAATTTAGCTCACATAGCATTGTAGAGCTGTAGATCTGCCTACATTGCACTTTGCATCTGCTCTAAACACACTCACATACACGCAGTTAGGTCAATGATATTGAAGTTAGACAATAGATGTGCGAATCCCTTTTTTCCTGCACCCCATGATGATTTGCTTTAATTGTAAACCTTAACTTATTAATTAATTTTTTTTTTTTTAACGGGACACAATGAAGTGTCATTATTCTCCCCACACTTCATCCATCCAATAATAAAAGACAACTTATTAGACCAAACAATCCTCTGTACTCTCAAGAACACCAATAATGATAACTACGAAAACTCCTTCTGCAATATTTATTTCATTTTACCTTCTCAGGCTTAGCCCCTTATTCATCAGGGATCGCCACAGTAGAACGAACCACCAACTATTCCAATATATGTTTTATGCAGCGGATGCCCTTCCAGCCACAACCCAGTATTGGGAAACACCCATACACTCTCATTCACAAACACTCATACTATGGCCAATTTAGTTGATTAAATTGACCTATAGCACATGTCTTTGGACTGTGGTAGAAACCCACGTAAACAGAGGGAGAGCATGCAAACTCCACACAGAAACGCCAACTGGCCAAGCTGGTACTCGAACTAGCAACCTTCTTGTTTTCGGGCAACAGTGCTAACCACTGAGTCACCATGGCACCATTGTAGCAATATTATTTAGATTTATATTAAGCACTACTATACTTCAGGGAAAACAAAGAGACAGCAATCTGGTGGAACAAAACCCGGTGAACTTTGTGCTTTATTGTTGTCGATCATGAAAATAACATTACATTTAGAGGCCAAAGGCAAACATATCTCTCATTCAGTTTTCGCTATATTGATTATTTTGTAGCACAAACTTGATATTTCAGAATCCAAATCAGAAGTGCAACCCATAATGTGAAACACAGACATCACGTGCTGTAAAAATAGGTGGGTGTCATTAAACTCACCGTCATAGATCTTCCTCACAGATAAAGCGAAATTAAAAATAAAAACCACCCACTGCCAATGAGGCAGTAAACATCAATCACAGCAGAAGTAACATCTGGAGTTGGCAGGCCTCTGCAGAGTTTTACATGTCCCATTAATCCCTTCAAATTCCCCCAAATTCAGGGTATTTGGGAGAATAATAGAGTTTCATGTGCGCTTTGGTATTTTAGAGTGTATCTGTACTGCTATAACAGGGAGTTATGGCCAACAAAGGATTGAAAGCGTCTTTGGATGCCTGTTTCAGAGATTTGCTTTCACATGGTGAGGACATGTTGTTGTCAAATTTAATAGACTATTAAATAATCCCTAGCAATATTTCTTGCAAGTGCAGTTGTGAGGGTAATAGAGTGTCATGTTTTCTGTCGTTAAAAGAAAATATTTCTCTTCATAAATAAAATCAGCTCTTAAGGATATCGTTTAGAACACAAGTGGTTGCTTGTTATGTTGCTTTTATTTATATATATTCTGGTGTGAATAGTTCCAGATGGTGCGTGTGTGTCTGTGTTGCATTGGAAACCACATGCACCAAAAATAACAGGTGAACTGATGATAAAGGAACAAGGAAATAATGGATGCAGTTTCTTGAAATGTACACATGACTGCAGATAAACTGTTCATGCATTTGTTAATGGAAATTAGATCTAAATATTGAAATAATTATTTATTTATTGAAATATTTATATTTATGTAAATATAAATTATTATTTATATAACTACATTTACATAAAATATGGCTTAATAACACAATACATTTAATAATACTAATAATAGCAATAACAATAATAATAATAATAATACTAATAATAATATAAATAATGATGATAATGATGTGAATGGATATTTTCCAGAGATGGGTTGCAGCTAAAAGGGCATCCTCTACTTAAAACATGTGCTGGATAAGTTGGCGGTTCATTCCACTGTGGTGACCTCGGATTAATAAAGGAACCAAGCCGAAAAGAAAATGAATGAATGAATGAATGATAATAATAATAATAATAATAATAATAATAATAATAATAATAATAATAATAATAATAAAACATGCAGATTACATATTTAAATATTTACAATGCAGTGAGTGAATTTTAGTAACTGTCAAACGTATACTGTATCTGTCAGGCAATCGTCAAAACAGGGACAAACAGGAGCATGCAGAAAATCCAAAACGTAGTCAGAAAGGTCAAAGGCAAAAGGTCAGGACAGGTGCCAAAACAACATAAAACAATAAACAAGGCAAGGGTAAAAAAACAGCAAGGCTAAACAAGGAGAACACTTCAAATTGCTTACGTACAGCTTACAAGACTCAGCAGAGTGTGAAAATGAGAGGTGTTGTTATAAGTAATCATTGAGTATGAGTTTCAGCTGTGTGTGTAAGTGTCCAGATTATTGTCAGCTGTAGCCTATGTTGATTGGAGCACATCATCATGGTAGTTGTAGTTTATGTGGCGGCAGATGTGTAGTTCTCAACATAGGCTCATTCTGAAAAATTATAGCTCTCTCTCTCTCTCTCTCTCTCTCTCTCTCTCTCTCTCTCTCTCTCTCTCTCTCTCTCTATATATATATATATATATATATATAGAGAGAGAGAGAGAGAGAGAGAGAGAGAGAGGAGAGAGAGAGAGAGAGAGTTTGAGAATTGTATAGCCAGAAGTACATATGGCTGCATTTCGTCTTTAAAATGGATGCTATATGGTGGTATGATGCTGTTCCTTTTCGTGTTTAACAGCTGACCGCTTCTGTGTGGACAGCTTTTCCACTGTTACGAGTTTGTCCAGTGGCTTGTCGCGTACATCGGCAAACTTGGGACACAGAGTGGAGTTGATCATGACGATGGGGTTTGAGTCTGGCAAAGAACAGGGTGAGAATGTGGTAAAATCTGAAAACGTGTTAAAAATTAGGCAGCCGCAAGGGCTTTTCTTTTTCGGGATTGCTTTTAAAAACACTGTCGGTTGGGTTTAGGGAAGGAGGTGGGTTAGGGGATCGGTCGGTTAGTCAGTCATTCAGTCAGTCAGTCAGTCGACATTGGCCTCTGGTGAATTTATGCGAGAAAAGCAGGTGCGAATGGCACTCGTGAGAGATATTTGAGTGGTGGATTTGCGAAAACAAAAACTAAAAAAAAAAACGTAGCTCCTGGGACATTTTTGCCGCTCTCCAGAAATGTATATAGGGGTACACAATCAGAGCGAGCCTGGGTTGGTAGTTCTTCAGCGATCTGCATTGGCTAGATTGCTGGTGATCATGACAATATTCTAATTAGCTATTTTTTTTAAATAATACCACCCAACCAGAGATTAAGAGTCAGAGATGTTATTTTTTTCACGAATAAACTATATAAAACTTGCAAAACAAAGTTGTGTTCTTCAAATGTGTAAATGCCTTGTAACAGCATGTCACCTTGAATCGATAACTTTAAATTCCTAATAAAAGAAAAAATATGTATCTTTAAAAAGCATTTTTTAGTCTCTGCTTTTACATCAATTTGTTATTCAGTTGATCCTGTATAAAATAAACGTGTTTTGCAAATCATCAATTGAAAACAGCTTAATAGAAGTGCATCCTCAATGAATAGTTACAATCCACTTACAGGCTCTTCAGGAAAACCTTGAACACATAACAACCTCAGTTAAGCAATTCTGCTTGTGTAGCTATAAAGAAACTACCAATAATTAATTAAGATCAACAATCATACAATCAACAAAGTAAAAGCACAACACACATTCAGCAGTAATTATTTAATCTGAACAGAATCCTCTATCATCATTATTAAAAGGTATGACAAGAAAAACACAGAGTAGCTAATTGAGCGTGATGAGTATCCTCGGTATAAATGAGCTATGACTAACGTCTCCTTGGATGTATAAAAGACGGCACTTGCCAAAGCATTGCACAAGACAAGACATTTCATCGCTTGGTACATTTTTTTTTTTTTGAGGAAGCTGCGTGCCAGTTACATAAACACAGCAATCAGTAAAAAAGCGGCAACCAAAAGAAAATCTATGATGCTTTGACATGCTGTGACGAAAAAATGGAGATCTCAAACGAGGTGAGTGTTTCACAAGCTCATCCTCTTCATCAGAGCAAATAAAGGCTGATGTTCGATTTCAACAAGTCAATGCCAAAACCGCACGGGATCAATCAAGACTAACCGGCAAATGAGAACCCATTTGTAAGTTGCTCAAAGCTGAATTTCTGGAGAAATAAAGGACGTATCCCAGCGCCCGGGAGCTCAGATGCAGCAAAAAAAAAAAAAAAAAAAAAACGCCTTCGCTGCGCTTTCTCTCTTTCATGGCAACAAAAGACAGCAAAAAATAGACACGGTGATCAAAGGCACATCTGGAAGTGGCAACGGGTGATAGAAATCAACATTGTATGATAAAGAAAGGAGGAGAAAGAGTCATTTTGCTGTTTGTCAGACCTCATGTATCACGATGCTTTTACATTACCTGCGGGTCAAGGATGCCAGTGTTGTATTGGCTTCACGGGATGAGTACTGGCAATGTTAAAAATGTGACAGAAAGAGGGACAGTCCTCAGTCCATTTTTCCCATGCATATTTTTTAAAAATATAAAAATTCTCACTGAAAACCATGTCCTCTGGTGTGACACTACAGTTATATGTTTTAAATAAGAAATTACATGGACATTTTAATTTTAATTTCAATTGGATGGGTGACCACATGGGAAAGCTAAGTTGCTGCCGGAAGTGGTATTGCTGAGGCCAACAGGGGGTGCTCAACCTGCGGTCTGTGTGGGTCCTAACGCCCCAATATATTGATGAGGACTCTATACTGCTCAGTGAGTGCAGTCTTACCGATGAACTCAGGTCCTGACTCTTTGTGGTCGTAAAAAAATCCCAAGATGTCCTTCGAAAAAGATTAGGGATTTAACCCTGGCATCCTGGCCAAATTTGCCCACTGGCCTCTCTCTAAATCATGGCCTCCTAACCACCCCATATCATAATGGACTGATTTGACATGGCCACCATTTTAAACAGCGAAATCAAGGCTGCGGTGGGAAGAAACCCAGATGTATTGCCTGAGTCATACAGGAATGTTGTGAATCTGGCTGTGTATCTTATCAGCGAAGAGAAATTGACACAAATTTATACTTCCACTGCCTTCCAAGTGACTCAAAGGTCCGTTCTGAATGAATAGTGAAAATAAAAAGGGATAATGGACCTCAAGTTAAGAGAAATGGAACTAGTTAGCTAACGCTTTCTTTCCCAAACACACATTTTTTATATCACTTATCAAATTCAAGTTAATGAACTGATTCTTTCACTATATTAGATGTCACAATACTGAATTTTGGTACTGAAATAAAAAAAAGAACCTCCATTCCCTGTTAACATATAAAGCACTGTTGATGGCGCTCTTAAACAGCACTGATTTGCCATTGTGTTCACATGCTCAACAGAAATGACTGTGATTGGCCGTGAAGGTCATCAGTTCACCGCACTTCACCAATGTTTACCGAGCACAAACACAGACGAGCGATCCGCTGATGTATCGACTGATCTTCACGACTTTAAACGTTTCAATGTCCATGTATCTGTGTTTGCACTTGGTGAAGAGTGGTGAACTGATGACCTTCACGGCCAATCACAATCATTTCTGTTGAGCACTGCTGAATACTATGGCTAATTAGCTCTATTTAAGAACGTGCTCAACGGTGCTTAAATGTTAGCAGGAATTTGACATTTTTAAAACTTCAGTACCGGGACAACACTATTACAGACAACACAGAGGACTGCAGTGTTTTATCGCTCACTGGGTTACATAGGCTGAAGCTGGGAAGCGTCCCCACGATGTTTACCTGATGATATGAACTGAAGTCTAGGAGGACACTTGGGCGTATTACTCTGAAAGAGATTGTAATGTTGTTTGATTTCTAATATGCTTTTAATTGTTTAAATTAAATTTAACTGAATGATATTAACGTGATGTTTACACCATATCTGCATTTTGAAATCGCGGCAACAGCTGGGGGTTTGTAGTAAACAGCGTGATGCTGCAATGTTTACAGTGCTGATCCTATACTTCCGGGTTTCTTTTCACCACAGCTTCGCTTTCGTGTTTTAAAATGGCGGCCGCATGAAATAAGCGGCTTCATTACTCTGTCTCCTTTCCTCCAATCAGCTGATGTGTGGTGTGCTCTCTGGCACAATATGGCTGCTGTCACGTCATCCAGGTGGATGTTGCACAATGGTGGTGGATGAGGAGATTCTCCCCATAGTGTAAAGCACTTTGAGTGTTTAGAAAAGCGCTAAATAAATGTAAGGAATTATTTTTATTATTATAATTAATTAGTTAAAGGATCTATTTCAAGATCATGTGACTGAAGCCCCCTGTTAAACTTTTATAACTATTTACACTATGAAAGTTTTGTTGTCTTTTGGTGTGAAAACTCATTTAATGAAAATGTCCAGCAGGTTTTGACAAGCCATGAGGGAAAGAATTAGAATACATAGACCTTATGAAGATGCGCGTCCATCATTGAAGATAAATCCCTCTCATGCTATTAGTAGATTAAGAGTTTTGTTCCCTATAAGATTCATTTAGGAATGTATTTAACATACTGAACTGTACTTAAATACACCACACTCTCAGATATAAAGACCTTTTCAAAAGGTACACATTTGTACTTAAAGGGTTCATATTAGTACCTCAAAAGTATATGAACCTTTCAGGTACAAATGTGTACCTTTTGAAAGGCACCACCCCAGTGACAGCTCACGTACCTTTATTTCTGAGAGTGCACATAGGACCTATTTAAGGTATGTTTAGTAAGAATTTAATAAAAATAAAAGTGAAAGAACTGATAAAATTAGTGAGTACTTATATTTTCTCAAACATCAGACCAAACTTCATGAATTCTCTTTTTTTTCTTCTAAATTTGTGTTTTACATATATATATATATATATATATATATATATATATATATATATATATATATATATATATATATATATATATATATATATATATATATATATATATGTATATGTACCGCCTATTTTTCTATGGTATTTTTTACTACCCATATATACATGGTCATAATTTCTTCTAAGGGCATGTTACCCCACTTTTCAAAAACTTTGTATGGTTGTTTATTACCCTGGGCTGTCATTGCCATTGTGTGTTTATGCGCACATTTGAGTTCAATAACTTGACTTGCATAATCTAAAAATAACTAGTTGAATGTTCTAATGAGCAGAATTATCATTTCTGTCAGCGATAATTTGAACATGGGTGAAAAAGGTGTTAGGTGTAAGTTAGTTAATTCATTAGATTACACTTTAAAAAAGAATCATGATGAAGTTCATCATTAACTGTTTGTAACCTTTTGATTTTATTTAATTTGTTAGTTTTTAATATAAAACATCTGTTAAAATTGAATACTATTAGATTCAATGAGTTAAAATACATGAATATGTTTTACATAAATATATCTAGCAGTAGAAAAAGCCAGATCCAATTTGTTAAATTGTATGAGATTGGTTTACTGTACTTAATATTGGGGGCAAAATTGATGCATGCTCCACAAAATAGATTAATTAAAATAGATTAATTAAAAAGAAGCATTTATAACACATTGAATTCATTGATATTATTGCATACATCTCATTCTTATTTGTTTAATCTGTGTATTAAATATCAATCACATCAATGTGTAACACATATCAATCACATAAAGTAAATTAGTTTATGTAAAAAGAATGTAATCCAAATGAATGGAAATTTATAAATGCAATCAGAATACATAAATCTCAGTGTTTAAATATAGATATAATAAATATTATTTATTTATTTATTTATTTATTTATTTATTTATTTATTTATTTATTTATTCATTCATTTATTTATTTATTTATTTATTTATTTATTTATTTATTTATTTATTTATTTATTTATTTATTTATTATTTTTTAAATATTAGCTCAGGTCAGAATAGCCATGTCTGTTAGACAGAATCTGTCTAAAACTGTTGATGTTAGTCTAATGTTTAGGAATTTGTGTCGCACAGAAAATTAGTACCACAAATGTATTTTTATTATTATTATATTAACTATATGTTGTTGTTTGTGCATGAAAGGCAATTTTTAAAAATATTTTCAGTAATTTCATATAATTAGCCTACCTTTTTTTTTCTTTCCATTGTCTACCTGCAGTTTTTTATTTACCAAAAAGTTAAAGTCCCCTAAATGTACGTAAATGCAGCCATTTGGATTTAAACTGAACACACATTTCTCCATTTTTTGCCCCATGTACTCTCTCTCTCACACACACACATTTCGACATAGTAGAGAATTCAGAGATTCAGATGAGAAGGTGGTCAAACAGAGTCCATCCCTCCTCCGGTTCGTTTCCCAGATCTAAAGTAGGTCACACGTTTCGCCACACTTTGTGCTGGGAAATCTAACAAAATCAGCATGCGAAGTCGCCTCCGCCGTTAAGAGCAGAGTATAGTGATGCGTGTTAAAAATTAATGGATTTACGGCGCTTTCTGAATGCCAATTAAAGCTATCAGAGAGACCCTCAAAAACAATGCAATATATCAAATGCTTGTGGATAAACAAATTTGCATGACATCCCAACACTTTCCCACACAGGAGCTGTATTGAGGCAGAACACTGCAGCTCAATAGAGTAAAATAAATAAATACATTAAAGAAAAAGTCATTATGTTTCACCATGTTTCCCCAGTTGATTGATTGCATTAAAAACCACAAATGTGTTGCATTACAAGTTTTTTAGAATCTTATGTTTAAATGATTAATTATTTCTTGAGATAAATGCACTAATTTGCATACAATTCTAGCCCAAAAAATCAGAAAAATGTATGAATTGTATTTATTCATTCATTAATTCATTCATTAATTCATTTTCTTTTCGGCTTAGTTTCTTTATTAATCTGGGGTCGCCACAGCGGAATGAACTGCCAATTTTATTTATTTATTTATTAATATATTTATTTATTTATAACTTACACATTAGAGTAAGAGGAGATTTTGGGAATCTTGTTTTTAATCATTTTACAACTCATAAAATTTTGTAAGCAACAAGGCAAGAATTTACATTCAGAAAATGCTTTGGTAACATTTTAGGTTACAATTCGTAGTATTAACAAATCACTAAGTAACACTACTAGTTTAATAAACTACTAATTAGCTGTTTATTAATAGTCAGAAGGGTAGAAGTTGGGTTTTGATTTTGGGTAGGATTAGGGATGTAGAATTAAGTCATACTTTATAACTACTTTTAATAATGGTTAATATCTTAATAGTAGGCAAGTAATAATACACCAGTAGTTGATAGCATGAATTGTGACTTGTACTAAAGTGTTACCAATGCTTTATATACTAAAATGTTTAACTATGAATCTTTTGCATAATCTATCTATCTATCTGTCTGTCTGTCTGTCTGTCTGTCTGTCTGTCTGTCTGTCTGTCTGTCTGTCTGCCTGCCTGCCTGCCTGCCTGCCTGCCTGCCTGCCTGCCTGCCTGCCTGCCTGCCTGCCTGCCTGCCTACCTACCTACCTACCTACCTACCTACCTACCTACCTACCTACCTACCTACCTACCTACCTACCTACCTACCTACCTATCTATCTATCTATCTATCTATCTATCTATCTATCTATCTATCCACTTTAAGTCCGAATTATTAGGCCCTTTTTGATTTTTTTTCTTTTTTAAATATTTCCCAAATGATGTATTACAAAGCAAGAAAATTTTCACAGTATGTCTGATAATATCTTTTTCTTCTGGAGAAAGTCTTATTTGTTTTATTTCGGCTAGAATAAATTTTTTATATTTTTTAAAAAACATTTTAGGGACAAAATTATTAGGCCCTTTAAGCATTTTTTTTCAGATAGTCTAAAGAACAAACCATCATTACTTGCCTAATTACCTTAACCTAATTACCCCAACCTGTCTAGTTAACCTAATTAACCTAGTTAAGCCTTTAAATGTACCTTTAAGCTGTATAAAAATGTCATGATAAACATCTAGTAAAATATTATTTACTGTCATCATGGCAAAGATAAAATAAATCAGTTATTAGAAATGAGTTATTAAAACTATAGGTTGAGATTTGTGGCAGCCTTTAGAAAGATACACTGAAAATTAAATCTACAGACACAACTCCATGAAGTGCAACAAAACACTTATGAGTGCATTTTGGATGTTGTCTTTATATGTATTTATTTATTTTCCAGACCCCGCTTATGATTTTTGTCTAACTCTTTTTGTGGTGAAATGAGACATGGAAGTGCTTTGCTGATCTTGCTGCACACACTGCAGGGCTTCTGTTGAGTACAACAAAATATTTAACTACTTCCTCATGCAGAAATAGATCTGAATGATATCTGTGACAGATTCACAGAATAATCCACACTAAAATAAACCACCCGAACCATTCAGATTAGACTAACGTACCTACAGATATGTATATTCTTCCTAATGATTTCCAAAAATTAAAAGTACAATCCCTATCTGTAGGTGCCACACACAATGTTTTGGCCTTTTTTTTTTCTTTCCTACTGCTGTTTGTTAGTATTAATATTTTGCTAATATATTTTAAATGCATAATTTTCAAGTGAGCACTGTCGCCTCACAGCAAGAAGGTCACTGGTTCGAGTCCCAGCAAGGCCAGTTGGCGTTTCTTAGTGGAGTTTGCCTGTTCTTCCTGTGTTGGCGTGGGTTTCCTTCGGGTGCTTCGGTTTCCCACAAAGTCCAAAGACATGCGCTATGGGTGAACCGTAGTGAATGAATGTGTGTGTGAAAGTAAGAGTGAATGAGTGTTTTCCAGTACTGGGTTGTGGCTGGAAGGGCAACTGTTGCATAAAACATTTGCTATAATAGTTGGCGGTTCATTCCACAGTGGTGGCCCCTGATAAAATCAGAGACTAAGCTGAAGGAAAATGAATGACTGTATGATTTTCTGTTTGCATCAAAATAATATAGAATGTGAACTAGTCCTGTTATTCAATGCTGTAACCATTTCCAGCATCATTACGCCACTCTTTAGTGTCACATGATCCTTCAAAAAGAAAAAAAAAAGTAATATCATTAAATAAGTGTTTAAATGATGATAACATATGTGCTGCCTAAAACTGTTGTGAAATCTGCGACTATACAGTATAACTTTGTATTTTACAAGAAAATGACTGTATATTCTAGTTCACAGGTGATGTTATTTGTTATTTATGCTTTCACACCTTTCACAATCTCCTCTCTGAAAACATCTGATGTTGAAAAGTTTAATAAAGACCATTTTTTGACATTTTAGTATATTAAATTGAAATATTGACTGGTTTGGTCATGTAAATTAAAACCCAGAAGACTTTTTCTGTGATTTTACAGATTTTTTATTTATTTTTTTATTTTTTCCATAGACAGATTATGGCTGTGTTTTTTTTTTTTTTTTTTACGTACATGCAATACATACCTATTGTAAGGGTCCATCTATTAGTCCAATGACAGAACTAGCAACATGGGTGAAGGTTAAAAGTGTGTCAGCCTTTTTGGCACATAAATAAATATTTTTACTTGTTGAAATTTACTTTAATTTGTTTTTAACTCCAAATTTAATCTGACTCAATTTATAATATTTAAAATTTTTATTCATCCAACTCCATCTGATCACCTTATAGGTTGTGATTTCGTGTACTTTAGATCGATCAACCAAATAAATCCTTATTTTCAGTTAATGGTTCATCGTTTATCCAAAGTCGCTTAGAGTCAGTATGCTGGCCAGTTACATCTGCTCACGGACACATCCTTGCCAGTTCTGGAGGATATAACAGTAAACTAATTTCCTTTATGTAATATTAGGCCGCCCTATGCTTGCTCATACATAAAGAAAGTTGGATTTAGCCACTAGATTATATCATACTTATATAGTCAGTGATTGTCAGAAATCAACAGGTCTCTAATGCTGTGCCTATGATCCATCCATTAAGCCTGAGTGTATGAGCAATCCTGGTCATATGCTCCGGAAACATCAGCCTAAATAATATACTAGTTACAAAGTTCATTCCAATTCACATAATTAAACAAAATAAGCCAATTCAGATTGTACAACATCAAAATGGCTCATTCGGCTCATGATTCATTTAAGAGTTAGAGAATAATACCTGACTGTGTAGAAGTACATTGCAGCATACAAGTCTTGGTGCAAAACTCCCACAGAATCCCATAGATATGTCTGCAACTTTCCCTTAAACACTCAAATCACCATGAATTCAAGACAGTAAAAGCTTCACAAAGACCCTTGCCTGGTCTTGAGTTGATGTGAAGACCATTTTCCCTAAAGTGGAGCATCTGGCTAAGATATTTATCAAAGCCAAAACTCAAATCAACAGACATAAGGGAAATAGTAAAATATTACAGTGAAATTAAGACCACTTTATAGATCACACAGAGACATTTAAAATGACACCAAACATGAATATAGAGCCACAAGATGCACCATCCTTTTTTAAAAGGAATAAAACATTGGACACTCCGTGTGGAATGTAAGTGAGCTTCTCTGGTGGAGAAGGTAAAGCTGAGGGCAGAGGATGCATGATTGAGACAGTTGAAAAACTGTATTAGAAAGTGTATTGTTTTAATGCCTGATAATTCTCTTGGTCGTGTCTCGTGTGGAATTCCATAGCAGTTCTCAGGGTTTAATATAATGGGGAGACTTAGCCATCCTTACACTATTCTACATCCATAATTATACCCAATGCCTGAAACCAAAGTAGAACCTTAATAACTAGTAATAAGCATAAGCAATTAAGATTTTTTTTTTTAAATACAAAATACATAGTTAATGGTTTATAAATAGAAAGAATTGTACCTTAAAATAAAAATATAAAATGGTGACCAAAAATATAAATAAATATTTGGCACATTCAATTGTACGTAAAGACATTTATAATGTTAAACATGTTGAAATAAATGTTGTTCTGTTGAAATGTTTGTTAAATAATTGGAATAAAACATATGCTTTCCACAAACAGACAAATCCACTTAAAACGCTTAACAATGACAATAGCATGAAATATAACCCCCTGAATGTCAAATCCTGATGATTCACAGAAGCTCCAGGGGTGCGTTTACGAAATCGTTAGCCAACTAAGGTCGCAAGTTGTGTCATTAAATAGTTTATTGATTTGCCATTTCCCAAAGCCATCAAACATTCTAAAATTTAAACTTGGAATTATAAATATTTTTAAGAGCATTCAAGTCATCACTATTAGGTGTGATTTGCTTTCAAAGCATTTTTTAAAGTTCAGTTTCAGTTCATTTTTAAAGTTAAGCGATCTTCATGTTTACAATTGCGCTCTCTTTATAGTGCACTTTGAAAACATTGATGTCATTTTGAACACAGCCGTGGTTCATGAAGAAAGCTTACGGTGACCTATTATTTAAAAGCGGAATTTATGTTACGTCTCCAAAGCTTGTGAAAACAAAAAACACAGCATACACTAATCGTTTAAATGTATTGTAGGTTATTTATTAGGTATCTGCACTGTATATGACATGGGCCTGTTGATTAGAACATTTCTGCAGTGGTTTGCTTGTGTCAAATTGTAAAAGTAGACTTAAAAAATGATAATAAATAAATAAATAAATAAATAAATAAATAAATAAATAAATAAATAACCAATATCCTACTTAATAATAATAATAATAATAATAATAATAATAATAATAATAATAATAATAATAATAACAATCGTCATTGTTTTCATCAATAATATTATTAATATTATTATTAAAGTATGATTTTTTATAATTTCCTAATAAATAATAAATATTACATTTAAATTCTTAATACATATCCTCATTATTTATTTATTTATATCATTTATATATTATATTAGAATATTTGTTAGCCTTTGTAAATGATTTTATGTTAATTTGGAATAGACTATGGACTATTCTCAATAATAATTGTAATGGAAACATATGGCCTTTCTGTGCCATTTACATATATTTAATTTAATATGGAAAGCGAGTGCATGTTTTTTCCAAAACTAATATTGGATTTTTTTTTAATGCGTGTGTGTGTAAAACAATATAATTTGCACAAAGAAATTATGGGGTTCTTCTCTAAAGAAATTGTTACCACCCAGTTATGAGCATCACATGGGCGTTTTACGCTATGACGTGGTTAAACGTGGTTCGAACGATGGATCTGTGACAGAGAAACTATGGGTTTTGGGAAACACTCATCACTATATCGTTCTTTTCCAAATGTACTATGACAGTTCAGCCGCGAGTTACATCGTTGTTTGGGAAACGCACACCAGATCGACATAACTGAATGTCTTATGATTTACTTATCAATTGAAAAAATCAATTAGTCTAATCAAATATCTCAACACTTCTAACCATTCTAGATTGACAGAGAGGTTCATGGATGTGCCAGGCTCACAGTGAAACTAGGTTTAAGCAGTAATTGAGAGCCAGAGCCCTGTTGTGTTTGTCATGCCAATCACAGCCATCTGCTGGGAGCAGGCTGGGAGGGACAGCCATTACCGCAGACACTTGTGCAAATCACAAAGTGCTCTGCAATCCAGCTGAGAATGAACAGAGCATGGCAACTGTTTAGCCGGATCGTGCAACACCAAATCACAGTAATATAAAACGCAGGTGTCGCGGAACATTTTCCAAAATGCTCTTATGAACTAGTCCTGAAAGCATCTGTCGACCGTCTCCCAAAAATCACCGTTCCTAAACATTTGCAGAAACATCAAGAATTTGTATGTCTATTTTTGTATTCTGAGCAGATGCAGGAAGGAGCATGTCAGTGTGTGTGTGTGTGTGTGTGTGTGTATGTGCCTGGAGGTTGCTATTGGAGCGACGGCGTCTCATCAAACCTGCTCTCATTACTCATGGCATCGTTATCTGAGCGCTCACACCCTAACAATCAGCCTTATGTTAACCCAAGCAGTGATACGCCACTCTTTACAATGACAAATTTGCCTGATAAAACACTTTTGGCTTTTGAGTGATGTGTCATGATGGTTGATGGTCGTGAGTTTGACTTGTCAGATGCTGGACACTTTAATAGGCACAATTATTCTGCTGTTCGGAAATGCAAATATCTAATCGACCAATCACATCAAACCAAGCAATTCTGTGTTTAAAAGATGTTTAATAGATGTTCAAACATCTGGCATGGCTGAAATTTGGGCTGTTAGTTAAAATCTATAAAAAAAATACAGATTTTGGCACGATTTGCTTGGTATAGGTTTGTGTGGTTATTTGTAAAATGCAATGGCCCATTTTCACAGTGCGGTATGGTACGGGTCACCTTTATCAGGCTTGTGTTTCCACTGTCAAAGAGTACCATTGGTCAGAAAGTTTCAGTCGACATCATTCTCTTTAGGAAAGTCATAGTAAAGCTGTACGGGTCGTTCACATATCATATGAGAAGCACTTCCCACAAAACAGATGCTTTATACACATACATACTTGTCTATTAATGTTCATTGCTAACCGTTCTATAAACATGATTTGATTATAACTGCAGATCAATGATAGTGTGAAACATCTGCAATTATATAAAATAAATAAATAAATGCAACAAATATGAACACATGCAGACCCTTAAAGTCACCGATTTGTTACCAATTACAGAAAAACTACACACAACATACATTTAGTCCTTATTTGGATTCAAAAACAACACAAAAGACGGAGCCTACAATCAGTGCAAACTTCTCATCTGTGTCTTTAATCTTCGCCAACACATGCAACCTCTTTTAAGAGAGTAATTTCTTCATTCAGAGTTCATGGTAGTCCGAAAGGTGATGATAGTAGTTAAACATGGCAGTTTGTTCATGGTTTAGGTTGCTGAAAGAATCAATTGCTCCTTTGTTTTTCCGGCTTCTCTTTTGTTTGTTTTTTTGCGCATGTGTCTCGTGTTTGTCCGTTTCTAAAAGGATCGGATGTCAGAAGCACTTCAATAATTACACGCAATCATGTTATTATCGTGAGCTGAAGAAATTCGTTATTATAAATTGAGATGGGTGGCTCGTGCACACGAGAATGACGACGATAAGATTTGTTTAAGCTCGGGTCCACCATGGCTTGTTATTATATGTATATATTATTACGGTGTAACGTCTCGGCTGTGTATTTTAAAATGCCGTTTTCTTTGTTTTTATTCTCCTAGCTCAGGGATCGGGAACCCTTAATAAACAATAATAAACAAAACCTTTATTTATGTTCATGCACAACTCAAATATAAACAAATATAGCGCATCACAACGTATGAACAAAGGAAATTTCTAGATTTTTTTTCTTTTTGCCATGAGAATGACAAATGAATGTAGCTTGAATTTACATATGCGAGGTTACCTTAGAAATCTAAGTTGCTTGCCCTTTATCAGTATCATGATTCAAGTTAAACCACAGCATCACATATGCGCACTGGTTAAAAAGTCTTTTTATTGTAAACTGAGTTCTTATTCATTTTGCTGTAGAAAATACAATAAAAAGGGAATTGTAATTGTATTTTCAATAGGAAACTGATTTCTAGTGACAGTTATCATTTTTTTTTAACTTTAAAATATTATTGAAGAGAGACAGCTGGAGAGCCTCATATTTTTGGTCAAAGAGCCACATGTGGCTCCCGAGCCATAGCTTCCCTACTTCTGTCCTAGCTTGTGCATGAGCTAGTGGCCTATCTATATAAAACAACAGCGTTCAGCTGTGCGTCTTGCTCCGCTTTTTGATACCCTTTTGTTGGGCTAGGTACTCTATTACAAGGGTTCCCAAAAAGTGGTACAGTATGGTTTGCTTTTTGGAATTTTTCAGTAGTAAAGATTGAATAGTTTCTTCTTGTGAAGTGTGCTATTGTGCACAACAACCAACGCCATTTTTTCACCAGTTGTCCAAGACAAATTCCATTACATGGGTGATATTAACCAATAGGAACACAGAATCTTGTTTTTAAAAAGGCAAAACAAAGAGAGAAGACTGCTTTCATAAAATGGAAGAAATCTTGGTGGAAGTCTGGCAATAGTACGCTTGAATGATGTGTCACCATGGGACTACTATGGCACTTCTACAGTTTGTTGAGTGATTAGCCTACTGGAATTACCATGTAAACTAACCAACCCAGGCTCCTTTGAAATATGGACTACATTTTTGAGAACTGAGAAATATGTACTGGGGCTATGTTTGCAGCTATCATTGCAGCTATGTGCTTTTACCACAGTATTACTCCAATTTTTGGGGTTGTTTTGTTTTTACCTGAAATGTAGCTCTGGGCAAATTTAGAGATGGCATATCTCTGGGAGATCAACCGGTTTATAAGTGAAGACTGGGGCTGGGGGGAAACTGCCCAATCTAGCAACACTGTACACTGTTCTCACAACAAGTCAAGACTTTATCAAGTCATCAGACTAGTCATCAAATAGACTAATTAGACATACTTAACATGTGTAGTCATTCTTTTATGTCTATTTTTGGACTATTGTTTGATAAATGTTAGATTTTCACTGATAGACAAAAAATTGCATTGTTTTAGCTAAGATAACTATGTTTAGACTTCTATTGGATATCATTTAAACACAAAAATGTGCTTGCTGGGATTGAAGCTAGTCATTGTAAAGCTAAAGTGGATCTAAAGTGATTTAAGAGACTTTGAACATGAGATGGTTATTTGTGAGGGACAGACTGGTCTGAGTATTTCTGGAACTGTCTTTAGACTGAAACTTTCATCACATCTATCTCTAGAGTTTGTGTAGAATGGTCTGAAGAAGTGAAAAGATGGTTGGTGAAAATGCCTTGTTGATGTTGAAGGAAAATGGTAAGACCGTCTCAGCTCATAGAAAGTCAACAGTAACTCAAACAAGTGTTAAACCAGAGATCGGTAAAAGAGCATTTCTGAACACACAACTGATCAAACCTTGAAGCAGATGATCTACAACAGCACCCACCAGTGACACATCTGAGTCCTGTTATCTATAGGAAAATGATTCACATCAAAACTGAAAAAGAAAAAAAACTGTGTAAGATTTGGAAAGATGGTAGCGCTAAAGCGTCTAAAGAGTCATTATTTGTGTTGAGAATTTGGTGAAAAATAACATCAAAGTATACATTCATCCTGCCTTGCATCAAATTTTTCTTTACATTTTTTTAATTTATTATGATAGATCAGTATATATTGGGGACAGGATCAGAAAATGTCCATGAGTTGGTACATGAACGTGGGATGCCAGGGAATATTTGCACTATATCAGTTGCTCTATAATGTCATGAATGCAGTATGGCACACTACCTACGTATACTCGGCTATCTGCCCTGACAATGCTGAGATATTTTCTTGACACACTCTGGGTCCCTCTGTACCAAATGAACATTTTTAAATGCTACAGCCTACCCGACTATTGTTGCCGACCATGTCAATCACTTTATAATGCACCATGTCACAGGGATGTGATAACCTGGGGAATTCTCATCATGGATGTACAGCTGACAAATCTGAAGCAACTGTGTGATGTTATCATGTCTAGAAATGCTTCCGGCACCTGGTTGAATCAATGGCTGAGGGCAAAATGCAGTCCACACACTATGGTATACCTGATAAAGTGACGGTATACATACAGCTATGTAAAAAAGAAACCATTTTAAAATTATCTGTATGTACTGAGTATGTAGTCAAAATAAGCTATTTATATTATGAAATATGTTCATTTACAGGGTTATTCCACAATTTTTTAAAGTAAAAAAATAAAAAAAATTATCTACAACAGTTTGATTTTCTAAGTTTAAATAAATAAATAAATAAATAAATAAATAAATAAATGCATGGATCAAATAATAATAATAATAATAATAATAATAATAATAATAATAATACTAATAATAATAATAAATAGTATTATTATTATTATTATTATTATTATTATTATTATTATTATTATTATTATTATTATTATTATTATTATTATTATTATTTATGAAATAATATTAATAAATAATACTGGATTCACATCTAATGTTTCTATTTTATAGCCCAATTAGTGTAAAGAGTATTGTAACAACAAAAAGGATCTAAAATCTTGAAAATATATCTAAAATACTGAATGGCTGGCAGAGATTCTCATTTGTTCCAAACCAGAAAATAACTGTTGCATAAATACAGTACATATACATAAATTACATGTGAACAGCTTGCCGGTTTAGCTATTAGACAGTTGCATGGTAGAATTTTTGCAGGGAAAAAAAAGGTGTTTTTATTTATTTATTTATTTTTCACAGTTCTACAGCCAGGTTCTACAGACAGATGCCTTTGGTTGTTGTGTCATGTTTTGCATTGCTATTAACTATCCCACCATAGGTGTCACATTTAAGATCTCAAGTTAAAAATGCTGTGGGATTTAAAACAACTGCACTCTATCCAGCTGTTTTTGAAAACAAGAGCATGTGCAACCACAATACAGTAAAACTGATAATAACACGGTTTAATAAAAAAACAAAGTTTAAACAGGTCACTAATTTAAAACCAGAAGTCTCTTATTGACACCTCAAACAAAAAACAGTATAACTACACAAAAAGAGAGAGAGAGAGAGAGAATTTGTGAAAATTATTGCAGAAACAACAATACAAAAGTTTAAATAGGCTGCTGATTTGATCTCATGTGAGCTTACATCATTTAAATAAATATAATTGATTCATAAACATTTATTTATTTAGCCTTATAGTGCTGGTTTTAGTAATTAGCTTTTTGTATTGCAGTGTTTTGCACGAGATGATCCCAAGGTTTCCATATCCTGGACCAGGCCGTATCCTGAGCAGCTACTGTGGTGGTCATGGAGGAGTGGATAACATGAGACTGATCCCTGAGACTGACAGAGGAGTCTTCGCTGAGGCCAGCTTCCAGCCTCCGCCGCTGAGACTGCAGCTCTGCACAAGACGTTTGGCCAGCAGAGAAATTAAAATGGTCGTACCCAACTGAGTCTGGTTTCTCTCAAGGTTTTTTTTCTTCACTTTCGCCAATTAGTGAAGTTTTTTTTTCCCCTCCGCTGTCATCACTAGCTTGCATGGTTCGGGATCTGTAGAGCTGTGCATCATTGGATTTGCTCTTCAGTATTTGGACTCTCAGTAGTGATTATTAATCCACACTGAACTGAGCTAAACTGAACTGAACTTAAACACTGAAAACTGAGCTACACTGTACACCAATTTACTATGACCTTTTATGTGAAGCTGCTTTGACACAATCTACTTTGTAAAAGCGCTATACAAATAAAGGTGAATTGAATTGAATTGAATTTTTGTTTGTGTTGTTATTTTCTTAGTAAAAATACATTAAATAAATATAAAAAATAAATAATACACATATAACAATAAGTCAATTTAGTTTATTACTTATTTCACGTCACCATTTACTTTTATCCTTTTAAAGAGAACATTGATACATTCTTTTTAATATGTATATCACCACAGCGGAATGAACTGCCAACTTATCCAGCTTTACACAGCGGATGCCCTTCCAGCTGCAACCCATCACTGGGAAATATACACACACTCCCACTCACACACGTACACCACGGACAATTTATCATACCCAATTCACCTTAATCGCATATCTTTGGACTTGAACTATGGGGGAAACCCATATATATATATATATATATATATATATATATATATATATATATATATATATATATATTTTTTTTTTTTTTTTTTTTTTTTATATATTATTATTATTATTATTATTATTATTATTATTATTATTATTATTATTATTATTATTATTTTAATTTATTGAAGAAAACCAAAAGTACAGATAGATTACATGAACTACCGTCAGTAACAATATACACATATGAGAAGAAATGATATGAGATATGAGAAAAGACATCATTTTAAACACATTTTAAAAAACTACCATCAGTTTATTTGCATCAAAGTTTTCATATAAAGGCTGAGGTCAAATGGAGTCCACACTATATGGTCTACCTCATAAATACTGCAAAAAAATCTCTTTAAATTGACAGTTTTTCTGTCTCTTGTGATTCATTTTTTTTTATTATTATTATTACTTAATTAGGCTTTTGAATTGCATTATGGGACCTTGGTCTTTTTTCCAACAAGTTTTACCCTGAAAAGTTCAAAAAGGTGACTTTTATGAACATTTTAACCGTTTAAAGTTAGATATATTGTTTAGGTTGGTGTTGTACTGTATATTATGCTGCAAAAACCTGGTAATAAGCTGCCAGTACATTTACAAACTTAGTTATCTCTATATAATTTCTTAAACAATATATTGTCTCAAACTACTAAAATGTGAATAAGTAGAACTGTAGAGTTGAATTTCTAACATCAAAAGTCGATAGAGCAGACATCAACATCACGTAACGCAATTCACAACCATAAATAAATAAAAAAACACAAAATACAGAAACTGTTAATTAACAGATATCTTTGTTTGTAATATTGTTGAAAACAATTTATATGGGTTAATTTAAACAAACAAATAAAATTTTATAATGTTCAACTAATATTGTTTGCTTAAATTCAACCCAAATATATTGTTTCAACCCCTTACCTTCCAAGAATTTAGTAAATCCAATGAATTTTTTTTTTTTTTTTTCAGTGAAGGTAAAGTTTTCATATGAAGGGGAAAGACCACATCTTTGGGAGTTATTAGTCATCTAGTGGATTTTGAAACGATATGTGCTTTTGCTGGCCCTTTTCTGAAGCTCAGCACTGAAAGTCTCCTGAACACCCACATCGACACTTTGTCCTCACGACTGAAGCAGCACCGCTGTGCCGTAAACGAGATGTGACGAGGCCTGGTGAGAGGTGTCTGCACAATCTGTCTTACCATATTGTCTTGCTCACCTTGTACTGATGAAGTTTTGACGGAGCACAAACTCCCCTTCACATTACACTGAGCCTCAGCCTGCAAATGCAACTCCAGTGAAACTCATCAAATTACCGACACAGGTGAACAGTTTTAGAGGTGACGAGTAATTCCATTTTCATCTCGGAAAAGCTGATAATGAAATCTTACAGATGTCAAGGGTTTCCTCTACATCACGCCATAATTATTTGAGGAAACTGCAAGCCACACACTATTCGCAAGGCTTGATGCGTTTCTCTCCCCTTCTCTCACGTTTTTTCGGTGCCACTGTTTTACTGTGTTCAATTCTTTGGATTAAATATAAAAGGTAAATAATAAAAATGTTTATATATATATATATATATATATATATATATATATATATATATATATATATATATATATATATATATATATATATATATATATATATATATATATATTTATTTATTTATTTATTTAATACACATATTCCCCCAGCTTTAGGTGTAAATTATTCAATGGATTTCTACTATTCAAGCTTGAACTGTACAGCCTAAAGACATCTTTAAAAGTTAAACTATTTTTTTACTTAGTGCAGCACTTAAAAAGTAAGCTATGCAGTGTAAAGATGAAAACACACACACACATACATCTTTAAAAGGACTCTCCATAGAGTTATCGTCCACTACGATATCATATTTTAAACTTGAGTTCTTGTGTAATGTAGAGGTGTGAACATAAACAACATCTCTCAATGTAAGACACTCAATGTTCAATGCTAAGGGAGACATTGACTTTTACAGAGTTATCTTAGCAAAGCCTGCAGCGAATGATGTTTGGTGACTACAAAAAAATACATCTGGGTTAATGAGATCATAAACCTTTTAGGTTATGCGCAAAAACGCGCACAGAGAAAGGGTGTGGCCAGAGGTGCTGTAATGTTGTAGCAGAGAAAGCTAAAATGGCCTCTGTACGCTGCTATTTCCACAGAACTTGTTCTGTTTCTGTATTTGGGCATCCATAGGACAAGACACAACGAGAGAAATGCTTACAATTTATTATTAAATATGTTCCAGGGAATTATAAAAATATATAGCTAGTATTTGACAAAGGATAACTTCTAGCATTTCTCTCAGTTCAGGGCTGGATTTGGCTGAAAACTCCTCAAAGAAGGAGTAGCTCCAACCATAATAGAAGAAGCTGTGGTTTGTGTGCCACAACCTGTAAGTGTTTGAAATTTGTTAAAATTGATCTGTTACATGTAGTGTTAATGGTATGTTGTAGCAAGGATGTAAACAAGGATGTAAACAACGGGAAATGCTGTTTGGCACCGTTAACAATTTAACTACAAATGCATATTTATCCATCAAACCGCTGTAAACACACACAGTCCTCAGCAGCTCTGCAGTGTCTCTTTCCGTGCGTTTTACATCTCAAATAGCAAACTTGCAAAAGATATGTGAAAGTTTCACATTACTTACAGGTACTTATTACCCAAATATATGTGAAAGACACTTGTCAGATTTTTTTTAGAGAGCAGGTATGAGGTTCAGCTGTGTCCTCCTCATTTTCTGTCTAATTCAGGCTCAACTGATATGGCTAACATCTACACTGCCTGACTGTATTTAAACAACAGCAAAGCACATGCTAGTCGAGGCATGGCGTTTCCGTGTGACATGGAGCTAATCCGCGAATCAAAAGACATTGTGTTAGTTGACTAATCAGAGCCTCCTGAGGGTGAGCTTTCGGGGGAACTAGGAAATGTGAAAGTCAATATCATGTTAGCTCGATAGCAGTATATAATTAAAGTAAGATAAATGAAAAAATTCAAGCAAAACACATCACTGTAAAGCATAAACAGAAATCAAAGTAACAAAAGCTAAATACATAAAAATAAAAAAAAATGAGAACAAAGTAAAGCACATCAAATGATGTAGTGTGTATTAAAATACAACAAAAAGCACAGCTAAATAAATAAACAAACAAGCAGACAAACAAAAGATTTAACTAAATACAATATAAAAGACAATACAATAAACAAACTCAAAAGTCATCACAACAAAAAATAAATAAATAAATAAATAAATAAATAAATAAATAAGTAAACCAAAACAAACTCAAACAAAACACATATCTGTAACGCACAACCTGTTTGATAATAGAACAGCCATACCATACTGTATAGGAATATCGTTGCAATTGATTGAAGGAAAAATAAATAAATAATGATGTGAAGTGAAACAGTTTCTCCACATACTGTAACATTTAATCTATTAAAAACATTTAAAGAAATACAAATAAATAAATAAAAATAAAACAAAATAAAAAAAAAAAATAAAAAAAAAAAAAAATATATATATATATATATATATATATATATATATATATATATATATATATATATATATATATATATATATATATATATATATAAATAAAAATCAAGCAAAACACATCATTTTGTTTAAAAACATAATATCAAAGCAAAGGACAAAACCAATAAATGATGTAGTGTGTATGAAAATGCAACAAAAAAAGCACAGCTAAATAAATAAATAAATAAATAAATAAATAAACCTAATACAAAAAAAAAATATAAAATACAATAAACAAACTCAAAACCCAACAGTGTATAAAAATGCAACAAAGGCTCAGCTAAATAAATAAATATAATACAACACAATAAACAAACTCAAAACCCAACAGAACAAAAATCTAAGTAAAGCTAAACAAATCCAAACAAAACACATTTATGTAATGCACAACCTGTTTGATAATAGAATAGCCATATCATATAACAAATTTCATTCCTATTTCTAACCACTCAACACCACCAGTATTTTCTCCACAATCACTGCTGGTTTCAGATTGCTCCCCTGCCAAAAGTGACATTTAAATTCATCGCTAATCCATGAAGCAAAGACAGACCTGCTGGACAAAGCGTGGCAGAATCTTAACAAGCCATTACTGCGATGACTTCAGGAGTGTCTCAGAGCAAACATATCTCTCCGAGACGAGACACAAATTCACGCTCGACCTCTCCCAGCTCTCCCTCTTTATAATTCCTGCACAGAGCTGAGCAAAGGTAAACCATGCATGGTGCTTTTTACTTATTCATTAAGCTGTTTGAGCTGTTAAAGGACATGGAGGCCATTCTGACATGAGCGAGCACATCGAAAAGAGTGAATCCAGCTGAAGCTTTATAGAGACATTGTGCTCCATCATGTAAGCAATATGCCCCGGGTGAGAAGACACTAAGAGGAGAGAGAGATTCTGAACAAAAGATCACGGCCAGAGAAGAGCAGAGCTACTGGAACGGAAACATGGAGTATCTGAGGTGTGTGTTTAAGGGTTTGTTAAGAAAAGCTGCATTTATATCATGCCCGGACACACATGTTTAGTTCTAAATCTAAAAATCAAACAAACAAATAAATATAATGTATATTTTAAAATATCACAGTTTAAAAAGATAAATATAACACATATAATATGTTAACCTGTGACCAGTGTCACAGAATCATATACGCACAACACAAGACATGTTTCTCTGACGTGTTGCTAGTTGTAGACCAACGCAACACTAATTTTCCTGTTTTCCACCACGTTGTTTAAATAGCAAATCCATTTGCACCACTTTGTGGACTCATGAGTGTTTCGGTCTAGATAAGAGGCGTGTTAAGGTGCGTTGATATTTTGAGGAACTCAAATAAAATGCACAATAGACCAGCTGAGAGCAGGTCTAAAGTCCAGCGCAGAGCATGTTAGCTGTGTGCCTCCCTTACACATTGCTTAATACACACAGGGTGTACAGCAATACACAAATATCTTTACAGATGAAAAATTATTAAAGGATTAAAATGTTACAAAACATATTATTTTCTACATAAATATAAACAACACCGCCTTCATGCCTTCTTCATCTTGGTGGGGCTTTTTCAGTTTATTCATGACAATTTACTTTTGTGAAATGTTATTATTATTAGCAGTATTATTTTTTATTTGCATATTTATATTTGTTTTATTAAAAACAAGCTTAGATTTGCCCACCTGTCAGGTTTTGGACCATATGGGGCAAAGCATGTGTGTTTGGATAAAACCCAATAACTTTTTAACCACATTTCATTATTATTGTTCATTTATTCGTTTGCTGGAAATTAGAACTGAATTTAGAAATAGTTTTGAAACAAATATTTGCACTTAACAAACGAAAATAATTATGTAGACTAATGGATGTCTGTGCGTACAACATGTTTCCTTATCCACGAAAAAGAGTGAAAGTGAAAGTAAAAAATGAGGAGGATCATTCTCTCATTCTCCTGCTGCAGATGATCTGTTTAACTGTTTTCTCGCTAGTGAAGCGTTCAGTTTTTCCACAAAGTCTGCCATGTAAATAGCAATTGCGCCATGGCGTGACGCAAATTACTCTTAAAGGGAATGGGAGATGAGACTCTGATTGATTTATTCTCAAAACACACCCATAACTCATTAAGAGAATAAGCTCAACCCTGTTAGACCATGTGCCGCGGCGCACAGCAGATTTTTCCGTCCTTAAAATAGCAAAAGTGGATTCTGACATGCCCCTAATGCTTTGCGCCTGGGCTTTGGACTTTGCGCCTATATCGTTAAAATAGAGCCCATAATGTGCAAAGTTATATAGAACTGACCATTCGCTAAGCCACAACCAAAAATCACCACACAACAATCGTGGCTTAGCAACCGTAGCTACGCACGGAAGGTCTGTCAA
The DNA here is from genome assembly GCF_903798145.1 of Danio aesculapii. Taxonomy (NCBI): domain Eukaryota; kingdom Metazoa; phylum Chordata; class Actinopteri; order Cypriniformes; family Danionidae; genus Danio; species Danio aesculapii. The sequence goes on along the minus strand of NC_079437.1, from coordinate 53,907,434 downwards.
GCTTTTGAGTGAGGAGAAACAAGCCAAAGCATTGTGCATATGGATTGTTCAAATCTGGTATACCCAGTATCTTAAAAGTTTGGATGGGGTGGTAGAATTTTTT
>NC_079437.1:53869831-53904831 GCF_903798145.1 Danio aesculapii | reverse complement strand
TCGCTGGCCTTCAAAGATCACTATCAAAGACAACACCTTAGGCACATGAGCCACCAAAAACCAAGAAAAAAGGACCAAAAAACATACTTGACAAAAAAGAAGCATACTTGACAAAAAGACAAGATGTGCATAGGTAAAGGACAAAATAATCAAGACACTGAACAACAACAACATCAACAACAACAACAAAAGCTACTACAAATGTATGTATGCTAGTAGTATGTTTGAGGACTGCTGGGTGTACCTTTATCTAAAGTAGTGTTTGCATAGTTTGTCATAGATTATTGTCTACATTGAAATATTATGGTGGCAACATAAACTTTTAATTATACAGTTTAAAATAATATAATGTAATCTAATGTGTATTTATATAGTGCATTTATTGTGTATGGCCATACACCCAAAGTGCTTCACAATCATGAGGCGGGTCTCTCCACACCACCACCAGTGTGCAGCATCCACTTGGATGATGCGACGGCAGCCACAGGACAACTGTGCCAGTGCGCTCACCACATACCAGCTACTGGTGGAGTGGAGAGACAGTGATGGAGCCAATTAAATGAATGGGGATGATTGGAAAGCCATGATAAGTAAGGGCCAATGGAGGCAATTTGGCTAGGACGCCGTGGTTACACCGCTACTCTTTACGAGAAGTGCCAAGGGAATTTTAATGACCACAGAGAGTTAGGACCTCGGATTAATTGTCTTATTCAAAAGACAGACTTTATTAAAGTACTATACGGAATGCTTCAAGAATTAGTATTAGGGCCGATTAAGCATTTGTGAGAGAATTGAAAAAAAAAAAAAAAAAAAATGTATAATCCTACAATAATATTCCTCATATAATAAATACTACAAGCATGTATCTAAACTTGTTGTGGCACAGTGGGTGGCAAAATTGCTTCACAGCAAGAAGGTCGATGGTTCGAGCCTCTTCTGGGTCAGGAGTGTCCCGTGTTCTTCCCATGTTGGCGTGGGTTTCCTCCGGGTGCTCTGGTCTGCCGCACAGGTCCAAAGACATGTGGTATAGATGAATTGGGTAAACTAGATTGGCCGTAGTGTATGTGTGTGATTGAGTGTATATGGGTGTTTCCCAGTGATGGGTTGCGACTGGAAGGGCATCTACTGCGTAAAACATATGCTGGATAAGTTGGAGGTTCATTCCGCTGGGGTGACCCCAGAATAATAAAGGGACTAAGCTGAAAAGAAAATTAATGAATGAATTAATGAATATAAACAAATAAGAAGAATACCCTTAAATACAAAAACTGAATCAAGCTGCACTTTTTCTTAACAGTATGAATTAAATATACATTGATGAATTTTAATGTTACTATAGTTATTCAGTGAACGATTCTCTTATTTTCTTGTCATTTTCTCATTTGTTAATTGATTAATGTTAAATGACAGCATCTCTTTAAGATCAACTGCTCAGATCTATACTAACCATCTTTCGATAACAGTTTATACTCATTTAAACAAACAAAAAGATACAAGCCAAGAAGGACATTTTCACATTATATTTGTCTGTCTGTCTCCCAAATTTAAATTTTCACTCCTTCTCAGATCATGTCAGACAGTCATTGATTTGATTGTTTGGATATGGAAGTTACAAATACTCTCTTCTCTCAGTATGCAGCAAACAAAAATCTTGCAATTCTTAGTGTGCTTCACACAAGTAAATGGGCTTGACAAACCACCTGTAGGCGACCCACAATTTTTCTCTCCATATGTACCAGACACCTTATAAGCACCACATACTTCTTAAATAAACATTATGCAATTCTGAGTGAGCTCCACACACACACACACACACACACACACACTGTAAAAATGTACTGCTTTAAATTGTTTAGTTGAATCTAATGACATTTTCGAGTCATCTCACCTTACGTTAGTCAAACTGACTAAAGATATTAAGTTAAACCCTGTGTAACTAAAATAAATAGTTGAAACCTGATTAACTTAATAAAATAAGTCAAAGTAACAAAAAAGTTGTCATTACTTTGTGTCAAATCTTTATTTACAGGTGAGTTCTCCCGAAAAATAAAACAACAACAACAAAAATTTAGCCTTGTCATAACATTTTATACTGCTGCTATGATGAATTGAGGAGTTTCCTTTATCCTCACTTGTAAATTGCTTTGAATTAATGAATACATGTAATTTAAAACCACATGGAAGGATGACAGCTCATAATTTGAATGCATAGGAACAGAACATGGATGTTTCCATAATCATTTTAAAGAGTTTTCTTAATCATTGTAATGCAAAAAAATGAATCAGTTCCTGTGGGGTTTCTCCGGGTGCTCCTCCTTTCCTCCGTGTTTCCCAGTGCTGGTTTGTGGCTGGAAGGGCATCCACTGGGTAAAACATATGCAAGAATAGTTGGCGGTGCATTCCGCTGTGGTAACCCCTGATAAATAAGGGACTAAGCTGAAGGAATAAATGAATGAATGAATGAATGAATGAATGAATGAAAACCTGATTATTTCTTCTTTATATAATATTTATATTCTTTATATAATATTGAGGCCCCTTCTTTGGCAGTTTAGGGGGCCCTACACCCTGAGCTTTGCAGTATTTAATGGATGCCTTTTTAGTAAATCACCTACTTGAAAGGTAATCATTATTGTTTTATCGTATTGATCACTTTTTTTTTTTCTGTAATTAGACTGCGTAAGACATCTCTCCTACAATGCAGTTTTTATTGGTAGCATCTTGCTTTGGCACACTTGACAAAAAGACAAGACATGGCAAAAAGTAAAGCACAGCCGGAGCGAAGAGAAGCACGAAACTAAACAACAACAGCAACAACAAAAAGCCCATTGTATCATAAGTTATCAGGAGTATTTCTGAGGACTGCTGTGAAGGCAGTAAACAATGCCCTCAAACCCCGACTAAACTGTGCGATTTCTCTGAACCTTGAAACGAAATGTCTCTCAGGAGATGTGCAGACGAAAGAAAACAGAGCTCATTTGATTTCGAGCACAGCGGTGCAGAGGAAAGACTTGAAAGACATACGTTTAGCAAAGTGAGGCAGGGCTTCCCCCGGCACACTGTAAATAATCTGACATTGACAAGAGCTACAGCGCTCGCAAACCTCTTTACAGGCCGAAAGGACAAAAGGACTCTGGGATACTGCAGACAAGCAGATTTGTGAAGTACTTGAGAAGCTGTAACGTATTACTGCATTATATTACTATGCATTGGTTTTTAGTAGTAATATTGTCAACAAAAGTGCCTGTCAAAATTTTAAATCGAACAAAGTTTCCATGTTGTAATGGTAATTTCTTGAAAGTTTTAGCAAACATAAATCTGTTAGGGCCCTTAGAAATACTACATATAGTATATACAGTTGAAGTCAGAATTATTAGCCCCCCTTTGAATTTTTTTTCTTTTGTAAATACTTCAAATGATGTTTAACAGAGCAAGGAAATTTTCACAGTATGTCTGATAATATGTTTTTCTTCTGGAGAAAGTCTTATTTGTTTTATTTCGGCTAGAATAAAAGCAGTTTTTAATTTTAAAAACTAATTTAAGGTTAAAACTATTAGCTTCTCTAAGCTTTTTTCCCCCTTATTATCTACAGAACAAATCATCATTATCCAATAACTTGCCTAATTACCCTAGCCTGCCTAGTTAACCTAATTAACCTAGTTAAGCCTTTAAATGCCACTTTAACCTAGTGTCTTGTGAAAAATCTAGGGTAATTTTGATGGTCCATTTGAGTATTAGTAGACTGTCTGCTTAATATATGTTGATTATGCTTCTTTAACAGACATTTAACTGACTATAAGAAACTTTGTAAGTACATGTCAACTTACACTAACCCTTACCCTAACCCCAACCTAACAGTAAACATATAATGTAATGACCATTAGTTGGCATGTAGATTCATTGTAACTTAAATTCAACAAACGGACTATCAAAATAAAGTGTGACCGCAAATAATTCAAGGGGGCTTAATAATGTTAGTCATGGCCAAAATTGTTGCCACTTTGGAGCCCAGTTTTGTGGCACATTATGTCACATTTGCTCTTTCCCCTCCTTTTTGTTTTTGTTTTATTCCAATACACACAAGAGAAATACTTTCTGGGGTGCCAACAATTTTGGCCATGACATAAATATATATATATATATATATATATATATATATATATATATATATATATATATATATATATATATATATATATATATATATATGCTTAACCCACATTGTAACTGTAACCATATAATAAGTACATGCAAATAATAAATAGTAGTTAAATGAATAGTTACACTGTAACATAACCTTACAATAAATGTAACTTAAAATAATTATAAATTAACATTACATGATGTAAGTAACATTACCTATTAACCATTTTTCCCTTTTGACAAATGTTTAAATATTTTTTTTTTACTGTCTACCTTTTTCTCAAGTAAGTTAAATAAAAACACTAAAAACTATTCTAACTATTGCCTATATTCCTAACTAAATTAACATATTATAAACATATAAAATGTTATACAATAACTTTAAAAAGCTAGACATTTACTAAATACTAAATATCAATTATTTTTTCCTATTAAATTGACTTTTGACATACGTAGGTATTGTACAATTAAATCTCAAGACTTTTTTTATTATTATTATTTTTAACTTAAATGTTTCTGGCTATTTACTAACATTTAGCACCCACATTTTTAAAGCAGAATTGCTTTTTTTTACACACTCGAACACTTAAAACCTAAAATCCAAGCAGTGGGATTTAATTCTGTAAACCTTTTTTTCACCTAAAGCATCCTCAGATTTCTCTTCACTGGATTTTCAAAACACCCAAGAACAGCAAATGCTCTCAAATGTCAATAAAGCTGTTAAACAAATGTGTCAAATACAATCAAAGCAAAGACCAGCCTGTGAAAGAAACCAGTGAAGTAAGCAAAATGTGAAGGGTACTAGAAACCAATGGCATATTGATTTCAACTGTTATTTAGTTTATAGAATTAATCAAAGAGCACAACAATCCAGATAATAATATCTTTGCTAGTACAGCCACTGTTTTTTTATGTACTCACCTATTTACTAAGAATAAAATAGCCAAAACATTAAACAGTAAATCATACTAATAATACATTCATTCATTCATTTTCTTTTCAGCTTAGTCCCTTTATTAATCAGGGGTCGCCACAGTGGAACGAACCACCAACTTATCCAGCTTATGTTTTACACAGCGGATGCCCTTCCAGCTGCAACTCATAACTGGGAAACACCCACTGTGCTACCCACTGCGCCACCGTGTCACACCCTAATAATATATTGTAATTTGAAAAAAGACATGCCTTTAGATTCATTAAATGGCCCAATCTTTGATATTTACAGAGCTCCACTGTTTACCACGAGTTTGATGGATGCGACATCAAGCAGTGTTGTGACATCTCACATAACACTGACCAAAGGTCAGCCGTATGACAGCACTATCATAACCATCACAAATTGTTATTATCTCTCATGACTACTGACAACATCTGTTACAGCTAGCATAAAACACAGAGGATTCCAGTACATGTAAATGACAAACACTTGACAGCTATAATGCGATGATTAATTCTTGTAATAATTCATCACAGATGGTTTGTGCTCCGAATTTATGTATTATTTTTTTCTCCCCTCTTGAGCCGCTGTTAGTTTACTGACCACATCCTTAATTTTCTCAAGCGTTATATTAAACATTTCCGCCGCGGCCAATTCAATACCCGCTCTTGTAAGAGAGAGCGCCGAATCAATTTTACTGCCCTGACTGCAAGCTGTCGTGGATAAAATAAAGGACTCGAGTCAGCTCAAGGTAACATACCATAAATCTTTGACAGCTATAATAGAAACGTAGACGGTGGTGGAAACACATACTGTACATTGTACAACGAGGGAAAAAAAAACAACAAAAAAAAAAGCTTTCGCGCAATAAAATTAAGTTTGCCCTTCTGGTTCCTGACATGCCCAGACATGCTCCAAGCTCCCTGCATTTAACGGTTTACACGCACTGTGGCTTCCAATATGTTCGCTAAAGTAAAAGGGAGGAGGATAGAGGCAGTCGAGCATTTTATAAGCTGAGCAAATGGCTTTGCCACATTTAGGAGTTAGTAGGAGCACTATGAGGCAGGCAGCAGTGCTTAAACCTACCAATGTCTCTGTTTTTATATATATATATATATATTTTTTGGCTTAGTCACTTGCTAAATCGATGTAGCCTGACAGGTGATGTACTTGTGCCAAAGCTTGTGAGAATGGGCTCTGGACACTGTGTGAATAATGGAAGTGCTGTTGTGTGTGTGTGTGTGTGTACGTGTGTGTACGTGTGTGTGTGTGTTTAAGCTGAGGGTTTGGGTGCATGTGACAAATTTAGAGTGGAGTCTGAAATGTCCATGTCATGAGCACTGACACATTTAAGCATAAATCAAGCTATAAATATGGCACACGCCGCATGTGTCAGCGGTGACGCGTTTATTTGTGTATGCTGGTGCCAGTGTGACTGACAGAATTCACTTTATTAAGCGATTAAATCTCTGGCTGCCGGTGTTTGACTCTAAACGATCATTGGAGTATTCAATCAATCATAAACATCTGCTCTTTCCCACGTGTCGCATGAGATGGGGAGACTGAGAGGCTGAGAGACAATATTTACGCATGTGGGCCTGCTGAAAGTGCCTGCGACGTAATTATGAAAATTACAGAATCTCACTTGAAAAGGCTGTTCGTTTTTTTTAAATTTTTTATGGGCCAAATCTAAAGGTATTGAGTGCGCTACTAATTCATGCTTCGGTTGTGCCTTGTGTTTCATATTATTTAATGAGTGCCATGTGCATATAATTACCGTAATTGGTAACATCTTCTGACAGGATTTTAACTGTATTAACATTCATTATACATATTCAGCGAATGCAAAATACCAGTCATGCCAAATTACTGTTATTCGTGCGTTGTGCAATATGGCATGCAGAGAGCTTTAACAAATAGCAAGGTAAAATGGAATGGAAAGGATATATTTGAAATTCAGATTATTTTCCCAACAAATGCTTTTAAACTTTGGGATCCTGTCTGTCTGTCTGTCTGTCTGTCTGTCTGTCTGTCTATCTATCTATATATCTACACTCAAAAATATTGTAACATTTTTTTTTTTGCTGTTTGTTCAAACTACTTACTTAAAATATGCAGAAACTAAACAATTCTGGATTTTTTTTTTTTTTTTTTTTTTGGACAACTTAATAGTTTTATTTATTTATCAATCCACTTACATTAAATTAAATTAGTTTGAAGTTCCTATGACATTAATATATATATATATATTTTTAGATGTTAGAATCAGTATTATTTGTTTTAGGATGTCTATTAGTTAGTGTGCCCCAAAACAGTGCCAAAATTTGCATTTAGAAGATAAACAGTGCATCCGGAAAGTTTTCATAGCACTTCACTTTTTTTCCACATTTTTTTATGTTATAGCTGTAACGAATATGGCCGATTGGACACATAATTATTCTGCTTTTATTCAACAAATGCGTCAGCCAACACATCACCAACTTCTGCCCAGGGAAAAGACTGAATGGTCAGTTATAATCTGATTCCAAGATATTTACAACACAAAGGAATGTGCTCATAGCACTGGACAGAGACATGATCAAAACTTGCTTAAGACTTATGATTTAATAAAAACGTTTATTCTCCCTTTATGTGTAATCTTTATGTTTAAGTTATCACTTCACCTCAGCTGATTCCAGCTGATTAGCTGCTGAACTCGGCATATATATATATATATATATATATATATATATATATATATATATATATATATATATATTATATTTTTGTTTTGTTTTATGTTTTGTTTTATTACAGTCAGTTGCTTTTTGGAATAATTTTTACAATTATCAGATAATATGGCATGCTGTGTGCACTTAATTGTGCTCACAAACCATTCACATGGTCTCCATTTCCCAGGTGAGAGAAATTCTTATATACTTATAAGCCATATCTATGAATGTATTTGTTTATTTAAGATGATTTAACATTTATATTTTTCTTTAGAACCAGAGTCTGACAGATTGATTAGCTGTACGCTCTAAAATATTCTTGAACACTCTAAACCTTGCATTTACTAACACATAGTTGTTATATCGACTATATTTGAAGCATTTGGAAGGATTTTACGTTTACCTGCTGTTAAAAATGTCATAAGAACAATGTTTAGCAGTTTAATGTATTAAAACAGTGTTTTTAAAAGACTAAACATTGATATAAAATACAACCAATTACTTGTGGTCAGAGCACAAACACAGGTAATGAAGTATTCAGCATTTCTCCCTAAGAAAAGCACGTCTAACCAAAATTCTAGCAGGCATCTGTAGCTCCGTTTCTTTGCCCTTGTTTGGTTACCACCGGTTGGAGCAAAAAACTCGCGAACAAAATGGGGCTGGTTGGCCACGCCTACTTGTAGCTTCATTTGTGTTCTTCAGAAAACTATGGGCGACCTCACAGATACTACGTCCATATCTTTTACAGTCTATGGTTGTGACAACATAAATTAATTATGTGGAACCCTTTTTTCTGTCTGCTTTCCGTCTTGCTTCTGTCTGTCTGTGTTTTAGGCTTTCAATTTGTCCCTTAAAGCCATGAAAGTGTGTTCAAAAATATGTCTATGTTTGTGGAAACAGATATGGTCTTCTGTAATATGCATACATCAAAGTCTAATAGACTTTCAGAAAATATTTGAACAGAGACATGGGACATGGTTCTATTTATCAGTTTCTGACTAAATTTTGAGCTATGGATGTTGCATATTAAATAAATGTACTTTGCAGAAGCCAAGTTTAAGTATATTAAATGAAGGACCAACATCAGCCAACATCACTAGAGAGAAGCCTGCCATTTTCTCAAACATATGAATAAATCATTCAGAATAACCTCATTTTAAAATTTTAAAATGCAAACATAAAAACTATAATAACTAAAATAACTATTCACTAAAGTAAAATTATAACAGATAGGCAGGGAAAGTAAATCTAATAATGACAATTTACTCACCATTAATTAATTCTCAAAATAGTCCAAAACATTTACAAGTAGCTTTTTTCTGTTGAACACAAAATTATATATTTTAAATAATGTTGAAAACTAGAAACCATTGGTATCCAATGTAGGAACAAATCTCCCCAAGTTGATAGTAACCGGTTTCCACCCAGCAGGCACAGCAAATCAACATGAAATCAGATTGGCGTTGTACCCCAATGTCGTGGGACGTTGCATTTTGTTTGGAAATGAAAATCGGGTTGATGTCAGAACCCAACATCAGACAGACGTTGCATTTTGGTTACTTTCCAAAGCAACCTAAAACCCACAAAATATCAGCATCTAATGATGTTACAGCTTGACGTTGTAAGGCCATTATCAATATGTCTATCAGACGTTGGATTTTTGTTGCCATACCTGACAAATAAATGTCAGTATTGACATCAATATGACATTGGTTTAAGATGTTGACTCGACATTGGTTTTTCGTCACTTTCCAACACAACCTAAAAACAACAAAATATCAACGTCTAATGATGTTACAGCTTGACATTGTGTGGACATTACTAATATATCTATCAGACGTTGGATTTTGGTTGCCATACCTAATGAATAAATGTCAGCATTTGAAGTCAATACAGCGTTTGTTTAAGATGTTGGCTCAATGTTTGATTTTGGTCACTTTCCAATGCAACCTAAAAACAACAAAATATCAACGTCTAATGATGTTAAAGCTTGTCATTGGGTGGACATTACCAATATGATGTCTATCAGACAGATTTTGGTTGCCATAGCTGATAAATAAATGTCAGTATTGGCATCAATATGACATTGGTTTAAGATGTTGACTCGACATTGTATTTTGGTCACTTTCCAATGCAACCTAAACACAACCAAATATCAACGTGTAATGATGTTACAGCTTGACATTGTGTGGACATTACCAATATGTCTATCAGACGTTGGATTTTGGTTGCCATACCTGATGAATAAATGTCAGCATTTGACGCCAATACAGCGTTTGTTTAAGATGTTGGCTCGATGTTTGATTTTGGTCACTTTCCAATGCAACCTAAAAACAACAAAATATCAACGTCTAATGATGTTACAGCTTGACATTGTGTGGACATTACTAATATATCTATCAGACGTTGGATTTTGGTTGCCATACCTAATGAATAAATGTCAGCATTTGAAGTCAATACAGCGTTTGTTTAAGATGTTGGCTCAATGTTTGATTTTGGTCACTTTCCAATGCAACCTAAAAACAACAAAATATCAACGTCTAATGATGTTAAAGCTTGTCATTGGGTGGACATTACCAATATGATGTCTATCAGACAGATTTTGGTTGCCATAGCTGATAAATAAATGTCAGTATTGGCATCAATATGACATTGGTTTAAGATGTTGACTCGACATTGTATTTTGGTCACTTTCCAATGCAACCTAAACACAACCAAATATCAACGTGTAATGATGTTACAGCTTGACATTGTGTGGACATTACCAATATGTCTATCAGACGTTGGATTTTGGTTGCCATACCTGATGAATAAATGTCAGCATTTGACGCCAATACAGCGTTTGTTTAAGATGTTGGCTCGATGTTTGATTTTGGTCACTTTCCAATGCAACCTAAAAACAACAAAATATCAACGTCTAATGATGTTAAAGCTTGTCATTGGGTGGACATTACCAATATGATGTCTATCAGACAGATTTTGGTTGCCATAGCTGATGAATAAATGTCAGTATTGACATCAATATGACGTTAGTTTAAGATGTTGGCTCGACATTGGATTTTGCTCACTTTTTAACACAACCTAAAATCAACCAAATATCAATGTCATTTCACTTTTGTAATTGAACGTCAAAGTAACATTGTCCTTAGACACTGGCAACCTAAACCTAACCTAATATTAGCATCTTATGATGTTGTGTGTCTGCTGGGTAACAGTCTCTTGTTTTCAACTGATAAAAAAAATAAATAAATAAAATACATTTGAAACAATCAAAAGAGAAGCAAATGAAGACAGAATTGTATTTTTGTTGTGAACTATTACTAGTCACCTACATAACACTAAATAGTTATTGATTTCAACATGCGGTTGTCCATCTGCCACTGATCTTAATTAACACCAAGACGAGTTCGAGAATCAAACTAAGAGAAAGTGTGAGCTCCAAACTGTCTGACTCCACAATTAACACCCCTTCTGCATCCCATGAGCTTTTCTCTTGGAAGAAAGACTGACCTACGGTTCACACACCATCTTTTATAATCGCAACAGTACATTTTTTTGGCTGCGATTACACTAAGCCAATCTAATTGTTAGCAGGTCATTCTCTGTCAGCGAAAACAATCCTTAGTGATTATGCAAAACAATGACTGCAAAAAGAATGACAGAGAAAAAATAACCATGAAGCAGCACAGCAAACAACCCAAGTCTCCTTTTAGCCGTCTCTGGCAACCAACACCTCCGAAATTACAGCCTGTGCCACTGTAGTCAAGGGATTTAAGCCTGAATGCTGGCAAACGGGCGAGTATAAGGATTTTTCTTGATTAGCACATAAAGACACTGGGCACAAGCTGTGATGGAAATGAGAGCGAAAAAATGCCTGAAAAGTGTCTGCAGAAAGAAAGTGTGCAAATCAAATTCGGCAAATCTCCTCGTGATGCTACCAGGAAACATATGAAATGCCCTATTGTCACAGACTTAATTAATTGCCTTAGAACTCTTGACTCGTCTTGGAACAAAAGACAATGAGAAAAGAAAATCCTTTCTAATATTGAATATCACACAGCAAAAAACGTCTGGGGAATTAGTAATGAACTCATTTCATTGGGACGGTTATCGGAGCGATTTGAGCCTTCCATTGCTTTTTGTGCGATTATTGATTGTCCAAAGAAAGGTAACATAAATAGGAGCTAATTAGCATTCCTAGGCTCTCTAAACCCTGCTTTTATTAATCTAAGCCAACAGAGAGAGGATATCTTCACCTTGCATGCTGAATAAAGAAGCGTGTCTCCGGCCAGGCTGCTTTCATATTGCTCACATTCAGAATGATTATGGTAAATGGAGACGGGCACAAGTGGAGATTGGATAACACTGACCTTTTGCAGCTTGGCGAAAAACTGACAGAATATTGGAAGGCAGTCATCTATTAGGACGGAGGGAATGATGGTGTAGGATGGCACATCTGTAACCGAATTCTCCTAGGAGAATCCGTCTGGTTTGTCGATGGAGGGACTGGCGCGGGGATGGTGGAAAAAGGCTCGCGAAAAGGCTGCCAGTGGCACTACGGGCACAGTGGGGATCAGGACAGCTTGCTCACTGTTTACTCAAGCTAATAACTGCTTTCTACATACTCACAAACACTGATTACTGCAGTCGCAGCAGGGCGGCCTGTGGAGCGCGCACTTTATGGAGCGCCACATTAATTCACTGTTATGACACCGGCGCATTAGTGATGTCACTCCCAGCTTCGTCTGGAGAGACTTAATGGTAATTGGTTTGGCGGACGGTAGTGGGGTTTGGTTTTGGTGCGGTTTCTTTCAACTTTTTTTATGCTGTTAAAAATTCCCTGAGATAAAACTGATGGCTGCAGCTTGTAACTTTTCAGGAGGATGAAATGCCATAAAATTGTTGCAGAAGGAAAATGAACATACACTCCATACACTTGGAGTTGAGCTTTCTGTGGGAAGCAAGTCTAGGTTGCACAGATTCAACAGCCAACAGTTAGACTAAGTGTGTGTTCACAGTTGTATTTACTTATAAAATTAGGTCTTCTAATCTGGGTCTTTTTTTCATTTTTAAAGGTGCTGTATGTACATTTTGGACTCTTCTACAGCATAAAAATACCAGAATATGTTTGCAGATATTTAAAAAACATGCTAAGTGAACATTCTTGTTTATCTAAAAAACTAAAGTGAGATATTCTGCTTTGAAAATGACCATTATGTGCCGAAAAGTCTGTCTTTGCTTTGGACATTTAACATGCCAAGTGCCAGTTTAGTTCAATTTCAGCACCCGGGTTGCCTTGGTATGATTCCTTCAGTCATGAAGGCTCTAAAAGCATGCATCCATGGCTGAAAATGCAACCTCTTGTGAACAGCAGCCTCTGAAATGAGACACAGATTCAAAGTTCCACATGTGGTCGTTATTAATTAGCAAATTACAAATGTAATCATTAGGTGAGCAGGTTACATTATAACCATGTGGCCTAACAACACGCTACATGACAAGATAAGTTATTGGGCTGTTTGCACCAGATGAAAAATGACATAAATTTAAATGCAGCCATTTAGAAGCATAGAATAGTGCACTTACTGCACTCCAACAAAACGGTAAGGTTTATAATATAAATATTACATATTAAAGTCACAGTTCTAAAGTTCAATCTCAAACTGTTTATTCTATTTTAAAGATCTGAGGTACACAATCTGCTGTTGGTTTCAGTAGTATGGCAATGAATGTCATGTAAAATGGCCTTTTAACTCACATAATGAGCATTTAACACTGAATAAAACACATTAGGTGTACCTGAGGTGAGGTGTCAGTTTTCTGTTGTTCGGATGCAAGAAATAGAAGTCGTTTCTAAAATATAAATTTCAGGTGTTGGTTAGGACAAAGACTCATTTTAATATGTAAAATATTCCCTCTAAAGCCTGCCGTTGCTTTTATTTAGAACACAATTTAAATCAGCTCTTGTTGGTGTTATCAATCTGGCAACCTGCTCTTGCATGTGTTTTGAAACAGGGATGTAATACCTAGTTTAACCACCGGGTGTCAAATTCACATATTGTACCTTTCAAAGCAAAGCTAAAGATAGAAAAATGCTTATTTTGTGACAGAACTTACTGTACATTCAAAACAATGCTGTATACTGGGCTAAATGTGCTCTTTGTATGTGCGTATACATGTTTTATTAGCGAAGAATTCATTTTATTTGTGTTCATTTACTTAAGATTAATACTTTTTTTCAGCAAGTGAAACATTGCTATATTGGATAACAAAAAAAAAAAAACTTTTAAAGATATTTGAAAATAAGTAACTCTTTTAAACTCTTGTTTCATCAAAGAACTTAGAAAATAAGTACAATTTACACATTTAATATAGCAAATTGAGACAGTAAAGAAAGTATGTGTGTCATTATATTATGTCCTTGCATTTTTTTAAAATATATTCAAATGGAAAACAGCTATATGAAACTAAAATTGTGTTCAATTTAATCCAAAACAAAACTAAACAAAAATAATAAAATCATACAAATCCTAGGCAAACCTGCCAACACTCCCTTTTTTCCCAAGAGTCCACCGTATTTCAGACCCATTTTCTGTCACCCTCCCGTTTTGTTATTTCTCCCAGAGAACTCTCATCATTTCACATCATTTCAACTCTCATCATTCAGACACCTCACCCCTGAATGCCTAGACCCATAACGCCAAGGGTTGTGTTTAGGGTTGAGGCAACCCTAAAAAAAAAAAAAAAAATTCATATGAATTCATACAAATTTGTCACCTTTCTGACCATATAAAATAGTTACCTAATAAGATCAGGCTTAGCAAATTCCAAACTTCTAAATGATACAATAGGGTATATGCAAACGCATGCAGAAGGACTTTTAATTTATCAGTAACCTGGTTCAAACGCTTCTGGTGAACTGTATGCTGTTACAAAATCAGCGCGTTTAAGGTCTGTTGTCTTTAAAAATCAACGATCTTCACTGCCTAAATGATATTCGCTATAAAGTGGGTCTGAGAATGTACAAGAAGCACTGCATTAAATTAGTTTTTCCCGCACCATGTCTTTAAAGTATTTACATTTATTTTACACCAGTATTTCCAATGGCGTTTCTGCGCAAGCCTGCTGATCCTGATGGGCGAGTAAGAGGCTTTTCGTCTCGGTTTATGCTTCAACAACTAAATGAATGCTGAAGTCTATTTAACTGATTATATTTTAATTACATTACAATATCATTGCTGTAAAAGGAACCGTATAATATTAAAAAAGTTACATTAACCGTTCACCGGACATATATCGGTATGGGAAGAAACACTAGCTCTGCATATACCCTATATTTGCCAAATTCTGATTCCATTATTTAACCAAACCAGCACATGGCTGTTAAATGAAGGTTGCCTTTTCATCAACTTTCTCAACTCTTTTCTCAACTCTTTCTTTAACTCTTTTCATGACTAAAACCACTACATTTCCTACCACCCCTTTTGGCTTTATTAAACATTAGTAGCTCATCTCCAAGCAACACACTCAAAATGAAGAAGATGATCGCTTGTTCCACATGTGAAAGGATGAAGCGATGTGTGGTTTGAGCTCCTAGTGTAAGTGTGAGGTTGCGTCGGTCATTATCAACAGGGGGAGTCAGTGAGGAGTACGCCTGACTCATAAACCAGCTAGTAATGGTGCCATGCTGCTGTTTGGGAATGCTTACTACAAATGTCACCTCAGCGCACCGCCTGGCACCGTGCCCTCTCTCCAGCACGTCCGCCGTTCAGTGCCATGAAAGCTACCAGCCGACGGTTCTTGGAGAGAAGCGTGACTCAGTTATCTCTACATGCACCAGCAGTGGCCCTACATGGAGAATCGGCACTGGGTGACTAATGCTGGCTCTCTTTAACATTTCACAATTCACCTTCTTTTACTTCACGCTCCGCTTATCTGCCGACACATACTGTGACTATCTCCAGCTGCTCGCGGCCGAGATGTTCAGCGATTCCTGCATTCTTAAACTCAGTGGGAAAGTGAACAACCTGTCCTCGAAAAAGAGGCTCCACAAACAAACCGAAAATAATAATAATCTGTTGAAAATAAGCATTAGCACTGCTGTGTTGGGTATACAAATACTTACTAATAAGCAGGACCAGACAGAATCAGCTGACATTTTTTTTGCTATTTCTGTGGAGAATTTTGCAAAAAATCTGTAGTAAATTTTAGGAGTATTATAACTAAAAGCCTAATTTATGAAATTAATAATAATTAATTTTTAATTTTTAATTTAATGTTTAAAATGCAAATCCAATTAGATCCACTTATTTGATAAACAATACAAGTCTCTCATGTAATATATCTACTAAATGACAGAAAATATTACTATACAAACTGAATTGTAAATAAATCATATTAACATTTTAATATAACTATTATTCTATCACAATAATAATAGTGAAAGTAATTTAAAAACTGAATACATATAAATTTACACACATTTACACAAGTAAATACATAGATTCAATGATGGGTTAAAAATCAGCGGAAATCTGTGGATTTCTGCATGTGCAGGTTCCGTATGGGCCTACTAATAAGAAACATATTGGGCACTACATTATTAAAGGGGGAAATGAAACACTCAGTCAAGTTTACATTATTTTGTACATTGGATTCCACTTTAATGAAAATATTTTAAATAAACTTGATTAATGTAACCATTTAGCAGAAAACAGCATGTTTTACTGTAGATTTTAGACCTAGGGCGCCACCATCTTGGAATACCACAGTGTCTGACATCACAGGGCTGGTTCTGTTCCCTCAGCTGAACAGATACAGTGGAAGTGTAGGCCTGAACACGGTGACTGTAAAGCCTATTTTAACCCAATGAGTGAAGTTGTGGACGTGGAGCTGGGGAAAATACAAGCATCAGATGTGTGTCTAAAAAAAAATTCCAGAACATCCTTGCTTGTGGGAACAGTACAATTTACTAGTAAAGTTGTTCTGGAAATTTTCCAGTATTACTGTGTGAAATGGGCTAAAGTGTGATGTATTCTTAAATAAAAATGTGCAAAATTTTCATTCTTCATTGGTCCAAAAATTATGAGAATCAAAAAATAAATAAATAAAAAACTCAATCATTCTCACAATTGAACAAATTAAGCAGATGCTTGTAAAAAATCTTTTTAACTGAAGTGGTACATGTTTATTTTCAGTTACACATTTAAACCAACATTTTTAAGTGATATTGCAAGTCTGTTTAGGTTTATTTGATGACACTCTATATCAAGCTTTTATCATTTTGTTTATATTTATTTCACATGAAACTTGTTTATTGTATATTCAGTTCTAAATAGGCAATGTCTGTCCAGATCATGTAGTTGTAGGCTTAAAAGGATAATTTGCCCAACATTGAAAAATCTATCATTATTTACTAATCCTTCAACTGTTCCAAATGATCTTAGCCTTTTATGTAGTAAACTGTGGCAATGGGTGGGTACCAAGCAAAATATCATTAAAATATCTTATTTTGTGTTCCAATTAATAAAGTAAATCATACAGGTTTAAAACCATATATATATATATATATATATATATATATATTATATATATATATATATATATATAATATATATATATATATGTGTATGTATGTGTATATATATATATATATATATATGTATATAATATATATATATATATATATATATATATATATATATATATATTATATATATATATAGATATATATGTGTATGTATGTATATATATATATAATATATATATATATATTATATATATATATATATATATATATATATATATATATATATATACAATTTTTTATTTATTTATTTATTTTTTTTTAACAAAATATGTATTTAAAGGTAGGAGTATTATTATTATATGTTAATAAATGTAAAGCATTTAAAACACCAACATCAACAAATGTTAATCTTTGAAGATTCTCACATTCTTTCTTTTTTCCTTCTGGCGACGTTTCACTTTGATGTGCCATTTGCAGTGGGGGAGTTTTTTTTTTTGTTTTCCCTGGTCTGAAACCTGTTACTGTAATATCCATGGCCATTATCGGTTTCCTGCATACAGTATGCAGTGCTGACAGAAAAAGATTTTCTAAATTTAAAACATATAATTGTTGCTCTAAAATGATTTGTTTTCATGATTTTGTAGTGAATATTCTAGCCTACAAGACTGATCGACTGAAGTGAGTTCTCAAATATCTTATTCAGAGCTATTAAGTACAGTATGTGTTTATAGCCATAAGTAGAATTTTCCCCTAAAACTTAGCATATAGCATGTAAAAAGCATATACATCCATCTCCATTGCTTATTATTGTAGGACAGTTTGTGCTGTATGAAACTAAATAAAATTAAATGTTAGCCACGAATATAAGAAGAAGAAATAAGCACAAATGTCAGAGCATATACAAACACCCCAAGAGCCTCAAATCACCTCAATCCCTATGAGACAAATACTTATGCTGAGCAGTGTACATGTGTTTGTTGCCTCATTACAAACATGTATATTTGTACATTTCACAATATAAGCATTGAACAGACATGCCTTTTGGGGTGGCACTGAATACATTTATAAACCAATCAAATGCAACCTTTGTTGTGCATATATTTATGGTCCTGAAATGATCATCAGAGTCAGTGTTTTGTCCACATTGGCCTGTTTATCACTGTTATTTTATTTCTGATATATTAAAAAGAACCTATGGTATGGTATGCAATTTCCATGTACTGACGTTTTATTATTCAGCTAATATCAGCTAATATAAAGCATATTCAGATTTGAGATTTAAAAATTTGATTTGAAAGTGTATCTTAAAAATCCTAAAAAAAGTATTCATGCATTCAAGTATCCATGCATTACAAATAACTGAAGCATACTGCTAACTAAATACTTTCAACCCAAACTTGATTCTATTATAAAGCATATCCAGATTTTCAATATGTGGCACCTTTAAGGGCTGTTTTCTCAAAATGAATGATTTCTCCTGCACTGAGTGCAGTATGGTGATTAATGCATGTTATATTTTCATGCCCTATTCACCTGCAGTGTCTTGCCTTAAACTCAGTGGTAAGTGAACAACCTGTCCTCTAAAAAGTGTCACCCACACACGCCGATGCATAAAAATAAGCATTGGCACCACATTACGTTTCCAAAATAGGAAAAGTGGGCTTCATTAATCATTATGTATCTTAACTAATCAGTTTATGTTGTGCTTATTCAGTAATTACATCAACGGCAATTAAGACCAAAGAAAACATCTACTGATATACAGTAAAATTCAAATTAGACTTGTTTTGGTAAACCTAAAATTCTAAAACCTTTTAAAGTATTCATGAGATACAGATAAACGAAGCATACTGCTAACTAAATACTTTCAACCCAAACTTAATTAATGATTAAAAACACATTTTACATTCAACTGAACACTAAACACTTTCACAATTATTTTTAAAAGCATCACCCTGCCTCATGAATATAAATTGTGTGTCATCACACAATTAATATTCATTAAGCCCGGTAGCCCTACCTGATTTGATTTAAACAAATTAATAAATAAAAATCAAGCAGTGGTTCCCCATTCAAAAAGTGCTTGTTGTTGTTATTAGCTAGGGGCCTGTATTAATATTTCAGAGACAGTAGCAATGTTTTGAAATTCTCAGACAGAAGATACCAGAGTCTGCCTTTGATTGAGCAGACGATGCATTATTTAAGTATCTCTTAATGGCACTTAGGGAGGAAAAAGAATTGAATAAACTTCAGAGGAGGAACACCTAATTAAAACAACCTTTTTATTTATGCACATCGTCTGCAGTATGTGCGGTGCAGAATGATCCAGGTGGACCCGAGGCCTGTTTCGAGCGCTGATGGATGGGCCGCCTCTGGGTTTCGACTGTCTCCCACTGACGCGGGATGGTCGTATTGATTACACCTGCTGCCAGTCTTCCTGAGAGCTGCCAATACTGCTATCAGCCTGCCGACGAGGTGGGAACAGCCAAAATAAAGGCATCAAGAGTACATCTTGAATGAGAAAGATGCTCCCACCCCTGAGAGGCAAACAGATGGAAGCGTTTGCCTGATGGAGAACAAACCTCGGCTGCCTTAAACCCCTGGCTCCAACCGCATGCTTAAATATGCACTTCATTTCTGCTTTTGAGTAAAGTATTCGGCATATTTCAGGTAAGAGGAATAAAAAAAGATAAGCATGCAGACTGACCAGGTGATGAGATGCTATTGGTGGAAATCTATCCAAGCTCATTGGAAACGTTCAGGAAACAACATTTGTGTGAAGGTTTTAAAATCTAGAACGACCGGAAGGTATCATTTTTATATTTATTAATTCATTAATTTTCGTTTTCGGCTTAGTCCCTTTATTAATCAGGGGTCGCCACAGCGGAATGAATCGCCAACTTATCCAGCATATGTTTTTATGCCCTTCCAGCTGCAACCTATCACTGGGATACATCCACACACTCATTCACACATATACACTAAGGTAATTAAGCTTAACCAATGCACCTATACCACATGTCTTTGGAAAACGGAGCACCCGGAGGAAACCCACTGCGCCACTGTGACGCCCCTTGTATATGTATAAAGAATAATAATATATTAAATTTAAATCCTTAAATTTTCATGGTGGCCAAGAGAGCTTAACGTGCTGCAAATTAAGAAAACATCTTCATCCGTTTGACAGCATACATGCTGCAAATCCTCACAACACAAATACATAAAAAAAAAATGTGCTGCATTTTCACACAATGTAAACAAATTACGAAAACGCATTGAATTTTCTCACAACACTTGCGAAAAGAACAGAACACAATGGAAATGTAAGGGAATACAAAAACATGATGTATGCTGCTGTGCTGTGACTATTGCCAAATTGCTCAGTGAAGTTGTAGGTGTCTTTAAAAGTTTTTTGTTTGTTTATTATAATATCCTCTTCTCTTTTAATATTATCTTGTCTTTCGTTTTTATTAGCCTAAATTACCATATCTTATTTCTATTGTATTTTGTGATATTTAAAAGTATTGTGAGAAATTGCAGCTGTTTTTTTTTCATAATTTGTTTGCGTTGTGTGAAAATGCAGTGCATTTTATTAATTTGTTTGCATTGTGAGAATTTGCAGCACATGTGCTGCCAAACAGAGGAAAATTTTTTCTTAATTTAAACAACTAACCTAACTAAAAACAACTGAAGCCTGAAACTGAACTGAACTGTGAAATTTCAGCCACGATTCTGTCATCTGAGACACATTTGGGAAATCCTAAAAGATTCTTGAAATCCTAGGCTATAGGTGATCTTTGATCGTTGGATTGACATGTTCACTGACAGCCGCTTGGTGCCCGTTGAGAGCAAATTTTCTCCTCCGATAAGGTTCTGGCAGTGTCAGATTTCAGACACTTTCCTGCAGTGTGACAACAGCTGCGATGAGCGTCAATACAAGAACCAATAGGAGCTCCAAATTTGATGACGCAATTCAAATGATCATGGGGAAATGTCAAAACGTTTTATTTTCTTCCTGGTTTTATTATTGAGACACGCCGTGTGCAAAATGGCCGCTACAGATTGTTTACGTTGGCTGTGAGGAATCACTTCAGAACGCGAGATAGTGAAAGTGTCACGGGTGGATGACGTCAAACTCCGGAGGGGTTTACTTTTGTGTCTTTATTGTCGTTCAGTCAGTGTGACATTGGAGCCACGTTCATGCAGTCTCACATGCTAAAATCGCTCAGGATTATAAAAAATAAAGTAAAATAAAATCGCACAATATAAGCCGGCCTTAACTTTCTTAATTGCATGTGGTTTCTTAAATTGCAACACGTTAAGCTTTCTTGGCCACCGTAAATTTTTCATATTTAAATACATTTCTGTGCTGCTGTGCATCCCTGTGTGTGTAATTAGTAATGTGTGGACCCGTCTATCACTGATGTGCTCTTAAAAGAAATAAAAAATGGTTCCCTTTAGAAAAAAGTTCACTAATTAATTTTTTCATAGTAAAATACAAACAAAAACTCCATTTTACATACAGTTATGACCTGTTTTTTTAGCGTTCTTTTTGATATTTTGTTTGATTTTCTCCGTCTCTCACACTTTGTTCTAGATCAGAATGACCAGTGATTGGTTCAGTAGCATGGTTTGAACTATAAAGGCCCTCCAAAGCTTCAATACGATGCCACTTTTGTGCCACGTTTGTGCCATCGCCTTTGAACTTGGATTGTTTGAGAAAATTGTTGTATTAGTTATTTGTTACTGTTCTGAGAGTTCCCTGTTACTGATCACTGCCTATTGAAAGACCTTGAGTAAGATATATACAATAACTCTTAAATACTTTATCTACTTTGTTTCTGTCTATATATATATATATATATATATATATATATATATATATATATATATATATATATATTATATATATATATATATATATATATATATATGTGGTGTGCGGTGCAGAATACAAAAGGTTTAAGACAGTTCTGTGTTCATTTTGGGGTGAAGCTGTATAGCTGTATTTGCAATGCGGGGTTGTAAGGGATTAGATTTTGGGGAAAAAGCGAGTCTGCGCACTCGAGAGGGAGGGAGTGGTTTCCCATTGGATGAGACACGTATGCTAATTTTGTGTGAGTGACTGTGTGGGTTTTCGAGCGAACACGTTGATTACTCTGTCTGAACGTGCAAAAGTTGATTAAAAGACGAGTTGAACTGTATAATGCTTCCTGGCTTCTTCGGTTCGTTACAAATATATATATATATATATATATATATATATATATATATATATATATATATATATATATATATATACATATATGTTTTTTTTTTTTTTTTACAGAGTTAGGTAAAGTTTTTTTTTTTCTTTTGTTGTGTCTGTAAACTAAATGGGATACACAATGCTTCACTGTCAATTCTACTCATTTTCAAGGATATAAATATTTATAATTTTTAATTGAAAACTGTGTTGTGAAAATGCGTTACTGCATCATTTTCAAACTCAATCATCGACATTTTTAGTGCCACTCATCGGCCATTTATTTGTTTATATGTTTTATTATTTGTGCGATACATGTTTAAACCAGTCTCATAATATGCCAATCTAAGAAAATTGAACATGATTTTTAATGCACTCACTGAATATTTCACATTACAATGTGCAAGAATTAACAAAACAAAAACATCGCCATGGGCGCCTATTTTAATCCTGAGCTGGTAGAAACAGGGATGAAGATCTGTTTTCAGGTACGAGGTAATTATTCATCGCTATTTTGTCCCCCGCGGCGTTTCATGTCATCTGGGACAGTGTAGTGGAGGCTGATGACACTGTACATCACAGGACGAGAGTTAGAGGTCACTCACTAATGTCTCTCACACAAAGGAAGCATCCGGCTGAAATGTAAAAGACGAGCGCCACTGAAATGCTTTGTGCCGTCAAGCAAGTGGATGCTGAAAAATGCAGAATAATAATAAAAAAAGAAAAAACGAGCGGCCAGCACACATGGCAATGTGATTAATTCTGCCAAATAACTCCTGCCATAGAATTTAAGATTACAGAGAGCAAACGGCAGTGTAATTACACGATAAAAGTTAGACAATTACAGCCGCGCTCTTTCCCTGTACAAAACCAGTGGCATAATCACATGCAAATTACCCAGGAGCCTGTAATCGGGCACCTACTTGAATGGCATTGTGAAATCATCTGGGAGAAATATCTGTCTAACGTCACTTGTTCTGCTGTCAGAAATTGCAAAAGAGCAGAGGAAAAAGTGAGAAATGGGAAAATCATCATTGGAAACGCAATGTATGTTACAATTAATCTCTTCAAAAAGCAATGCAGAAATGATTTGTTAAACCGTAAACTGACCTCTGTGACTTTTTAAGTTATGACGATGGTTTGTTTGGTAGACTATTGAAAAAAAAAACAGTTTAATGGAGCTATATATATACAGACACAGAAAGTCTTATTTGTTTTATTTTTGGCAAGAAAAAAAGCAGTTTTTAATTTTTTTTTAATCCATTTACGGTCAAAACTATTAGCCCCTTTAAGCTGTTTTTTTTTCAATAGTCTACAGCAGTGTTTCCCAACCCTGTTCCTGGAGGCACACCAACACAACATATTTTGGATGTCTCCCTTATCTCACCCATTCACTTCAGGTTTTGGAGTCTCTTCTAATGTTCTGGTGAGTTGATTCAGGTGTGTTGGATTAGGGAGAGCTTGAAAATGTGTACTGTTGGTGTGCCTTCAGGAACAGGGTTGGGAAACACTGGTCTACAGAACAAACCATCATTATACACCAATGATAATAGAAAGACATAAAAGAGAATGTTAAAGAAATATTAAATATTTAGGGAAAAAAAACTATTCAAATTCCAATTCTATGTTAAATATGTTAAAGAATGTTAAAAACATTAATAACAGATGTTAAAGAAATGTTCAATGTTAAAGAAAGAAAGAAAAATGTTAAACTGTTATTTTCTCCTCCAATTCTAAAAATAAAGAAAAAAGAAAGACAGAAAGGAGAATGTTAAAGAAATGTTAAAGAATGTTAAAAAATAAATGAATAAATAAAAACTTGTTCAGTATTTAAAAAATAATATTTATTTTCTCCTCCAATTCTAAAAAGAAAGAAATAAGAATGTTAAAGAAATGTTGAGTATGCTAAACATTAAAAATAAACGAATAAATAAAAACAAATGTTAAAGAAATGTTTAATGTTAAAGAAGGAAAAAATGTTAAAACTATTATTTTCTCCTCCAATTCTAAAATAAAGAAAAAAGAAAGACAGAAAGGAGAATGTTAAAGAAATGTTAAGAATGTTAAAAAATAATGAATGAATAAAAACTTTAGAAATGTTCAGTATTAAAAAATAATATTTATTTTCTCCTCCAATTCTAAAAAGAAAGAAATAAGAATGTTAAAGAAATGTTGAGTATGCTAAACATTAAAAATAAACGAATAAATAAAAACAAATGTTAAAGAAATGTTTAATGTTAAAGAAGGAAAAATGTTAAACTCTTATTTGTTTATTTTTAGAATTGGAGGAGAAAATAATAAAGACATAAAGGAGAATGTTAAAGAAATGTTAAACATGTTAATATTACAAAAATACATAAAAGTTAAAGAAATGTTCAATATTAAAACAAAATATATTATTTTCTCCTCCAATTCTAAAAAGAAACACATAAAACATAATGCTAAAGAAACGTTAAAGATGTTAAAGAATGTTAAAAAAACATAAATGTTAAAGAAATGAATGTTAAAGAATAAAAAGAAAAAAATTATCCTCCAGCTCTAAAAGAAAGAAATAAGAACAATAAACAAATGTTAATATGGTAAAGAACTGTTAAAAAGATTTTATTTTTAAAATGAAAGAAAGAACAAGAAAGCATTTAGCATCAATGCATCAATCTTATGCTAATGCACATAAAAAAAAAAAAAGTTCACACCAAAATGAAAATTCATTTACTACATATTACCCCTAGTGTTCTCTAATAAGATACCCTTGTGGTAAAAAAAACAAATTCAAAACCAAACAAACAAAGCTATAAAAAAGTATACATTATTAAAACAGTAGCAGGCTGAGAGACAAAAACAGCTACCTTCTTCTTCTTCTTTTTATTATTTTTATTTTTTGTTTTGAACTCTCTCTTCAAATCCTCCACCTTCGCCAAGGTTGCAACCAAACAAAGTTTCAGCCCCACACACTTCATAAATTACGAACTCCAGCCCGGCAGAGCTAATCTAATCCTGCTAGTCGTCCAGTGGTGAACTCCTCTCTCACAGTCAAGGCTTATCAGTAGGCAAATCAGCTTAGTCATTGACCCTGCGGCCCCTGCCTCTCATTAGCCCTGATGGTGGCATTGATGGAGGACTGGGCACAGGTCAGTGCTGGTGGGCGTACAGAGATTAACCAAAACACTCTCATGTTATCCAGCCCGAGGCCAGCACTCGCTCACTTGTGCTGTATGCAGAGGTGCAAAATACCTGAGCAATTTTACAGTAATATTTTGTTGTTTTTTCAGAGGATTTGGGGGGATTTTTACTTATTTTACTGATTTTTATTGAACAAATATTTAAACTGACTCTTTACTTTTTTATTTTTGGAAAATACAGTACAGATTATTTTTCTTCCATATTATGCACATCACATATGAAGACACATGCAAGAACAAATGATTTATATTTTTGTACACATAATTTAGTTGTTATAAAGCTATGGGGGAAAATGAAAACACCACTTAAATTTATCTGGAACAACAGTCTATACAGTACATATGTTTGTTTTATTCTGTGATTTAAAAAAAAAAAAGAAGAAGTAATTTAGGACATTTCTTTGTGTCACCAACTCGGTCCCAATAATTCCCCACACTGGCCAGCAGAGGTCTCTCTCCCCGGACTATTAACACTACATCCCCCAGAAGCCCCGTATCTGTCACTGATTGCTCTGCACCTGACTCTGATCACACACACACACACATATAAGCAGCTTGCACACTCACTTCATTGCGAAGTCTTGTTTGCCCCGTCAACATTTCTGAGCGTTATTTCCTTGTACTCTGTTTGATCTCTTGTTGCTGAGCTGGACTGCTCTAGACCTTGTTTTCCTCGCTGCCTGCCCCGACCCTCTGCCTTCCTCTCCGTTTCCGAATTATGTTGCCAGCCCTGATCCTTGCCTATTTCCCCGACCAACGAATGCTTGCTGCCTGCCTTTCTACTTATGCCTGCCATTCATGTGAGTGTCTCAAACAGCACTTATTGGTGGTTTCTGTATCAACTGTGTTTAATAAATACACTGCAGATGGATCCCTCTGTATCAGCCTCCTCATTACACTTTGGCCTACAATACCCCAAAAGAGGAGTTTTCAGATGTTTACTTATCTATCAACCAGTATTTGGTGGAATAGCCCTTATATTCAAAGCACATAAAACATTTGTTATTCATTTATGACCAATGTACACAAATAAAAATGATTAAAAAACACACAGCGCTCTATATAGAAGTACTTTAACCAATTTAAGTGCTTAGTAGAACATATAAAGAACTTGTAATGATTCTCTAGTGGTTCTTTGGGGTGATTAAGGTGGTCCCCAATCTTTTTATCCCTGCGAACCGGACAACACTTGAAAATTTAACCGCAACACATTATTAGGCTACAATGAAAATTAAACCCGATTATAATAGCCTTTTGTCATACCTCTCACATGCATTGCTTTACTTATAATGTCCTTTATTGAACAGCAAATCAGAAGAGTCAGCTGGGCAGCACTTCTAGTTTCGTTTTCAAAGCTCACGTGCCTATGTCAAATCAGGCCAAATAAAGAAAAAATGCGCTCATAAGCGCAAAGTGGGGAGCAACAGTTGGACATTTCTATTTCCCTGAAGTTGAAGGGGAC
The DNA here is from genome assembly GCF_903798145.1 of Danio aesculapii. Lineage (NCBI taxonomy): Eukaryota > Metazoa > Chordata > Actinopteri > Cypriniformes > Danionidae > Danio > Danio aesculapii. Next base: position 53,877,625 of record NC_079437.1, on the reverse strand, counting down.
TTTAAATGTATTTAATTTCATTCTATAGTTTTTTAACTACGTTGATTGTGCATGACGTCACTTCCGAATACAAAAACGCCCAATAAAGTAGTCCCATCCCTGTCGATTTTCGACAGGTTTCTGTGTAGATGTCAGAAATTCCAATGCGAAAGTATTTGCTATTCTATTTGAGTTTTGGCAGGTTACATGCACAAATCAGAGAAAAACAAAAAGAAAATGAAGCAATTAATATGGGAAATTCATTCATTCATTTTCTTTTTGGCTTAGTCCCTTTATTAATATGGGGCATGAACCGCCAACTTATCCAGCATGTGTTTTATGCAGCAGATACCCTTTCAGCTGCAACCCATCAATGGGAAACATCCATTCACACACATACCCATTTATCTTACCCATTTCACCTATAACAGATGTTTTTGGACTTGTGGGGTAACCGGAGCACTCGGAAACCTACGGCAACACTGGGAGAACATGCAAACTCCACGCTAATTGACGCTGCCAGGGCTCAAACCAGCGACGTTCTTGCTGTAAGGGGATTGTGCTACCAACTGCACCATTGTGCTGCCCTAACATGGGAAATGCATTTGCAAATGGACTTTGCTTTTTCAGTTGAAATGTGTCAGTCACTGTGCGTTCATGAAAGCGGAAATGCAAATGGTGAGGCGGAATTTGCAAGTGCATTTGGATTGACACAATTTATGTGTTCACATATTAATATTGCAATTGCAATCCTTTTTGAAATTGCATTTAAAAATTGTACGGGATATCCTTCCATAAAAAGTGGTTTGTTGGCTTGTATATTAGAGAAACCATTTTAAGTTCTATTTAGCGCTGTTTTTATTACACATATTGCTATATATTACCTAACCACCCCAAAGAACCACTGGAGAGTCAATAATACATTGTATAGGGGTCAAATTTAAAGATTTTTATTTTATGTCAAAATCATTATAATATGTGTATATATATATATATATATATATATATATATATAGATATATATATATATATATTATATATATATATATATATTCCATAAAGATAAGCTGTACATTTTTTATGTAAATATATATTAAAAAGATATATTAATAATAGACACTGCTAAGATCCTAATTTGTTCAAATGTATAGACAATTTTCTCATTTACTTGATTTTATTGAACCCCCAGATTAAAGCTTTTCAAATAGTTTTTATCTCAGCCAAATAGTGCCATATTTAACAAATACATCAATGGAAATACTATTTATTCTAATGTCATGTGGTGTATAAATTTCTAAAAGCTGACACTTTGTGGTCGAGGTTCACAAAATGTATTCCCTTAAGGACTGTTTATTTTCTTCAATGCATTTTAATAATTGTTGGCACTTGGTATTGTATATGTTTTAACCCTTAACATTAAATTTTTCACTTTTATTTTTTCCTTTAACCAAACCCCCAACATATATCTGACACATTATTTTATGATGCTTACAGTACAACACTTTGCAATGCATAGGACAACAATTTCCTCTGTCATTTTGCTGTGCCAGTTTTATTACTACCTAAGTACGATTTAAAAGCTTTTTTCCTTCTTCTTTTTAACTTTTACTCAAGGATATCTTCTGTCAGATACTTGCACTTTTAATTGCTTAAAACATTAATTCAGAATCTGTCCTTTGACTCGTATCATTTCTGAGTGCTTTTTATGAGAGCTGCAGCGGGACATCGAGTGCATCCCACCACCGTCGCCACATCCTCCTCCACCCTCCGGTCCATTTTCCTCTTATTTTTGTATTTTTGTCTCTCTCCATCACTTGTTGAAGGCAGGATGACATGGATGGAGAGAGGCTTCTGAAAAGCCTCGGTTGACGTGCGGTTCGTGCGAGCACTCAAGGCATTATGGGTGCTGTGTGGTGAGTGCTCTAAAATGAGAGCGAATCAACCGTCCGACTGTGAGGAAGCAGAAAGCAGAGCAAGAGAAACAGTGTGTTCATGTCACATTATTGGCGCTGATAGAGTCATTGACACAGGGGGACAAGAGCCTTTTAAAGAAAAGACACAACAGGAGCTCGTACTGTGGCATTTTAGAAGAGGGACATCGCTGTTGTGATTTTTCTCTCATCAATTTGAATGATTTGCCAAGGACTAGATCTTAAAATATAACATTTCTTTATTGGTGTTGATGGTTCATTGATAGTTCCATTGATGGAAACTTTAACATCTATTAAGCCTTTTGGTACCAGCAAAGGTGCTTTATTGTGAAAAAAAGTTATTTAGATTATGAAAATGTGATTTTTTTTTAATTAAAAGCTTTGTTAGACATTAGTATGAACACCTTTTTTGTTTGTTTGTTTGTTTACCTTTTACTCTTTCACGCGTGAGTTTTAAATACTCCACCTGACCCTCCTGCTTGAGTTTATTGTGACCATAACTTCTTGTGAAATTTCTGATACTCCGATTCTCTATGTGTTAAAACATATATTTTGTCTTTTAAACAGTTTAAAAATGATCGCATTATTTGTGATATGATGGGTAATGGGCAGAGCTGTTTTTGCTAGAAGACACATACAGTTGCGATTGGAAGTATTTATATTAATAATCAAATTATGCATTAATTGTATTTATTTAGCTAGATGAGATACAGCTGAGGTTGCTCAAGTCAATATAGCATAACTTTTGTGACAGTATAAAACATCATATTTTTACATTACCATGAGGGTTGGGTTTAGGGTTGAGGTCGGGGTAGATGCTAATAAAATACAATTAATGCATAATTTAATGAATATTATTATTTCTTGCTGATCGCAGCTTTAGACTTAACATTGACACAAAATAGCTGATATCTAGATATTGATATATAGATTAGAGAGTCATAGACGCTTGGAGGTGGGTTCGTTTTATCTGCCTATCAAGCCGGTATTAGGCATTGACATAACAAATTTGTACACACTCTCTAGCAACCACTTATAGCACTCCAACAACCATATAACAACATTAACAAGCCTTATGTCAGCACATGGACACCATAGAAAGACAGGGTTTGGGTTGTTTTCAATTAGGCTGATAAAATCTAATTTGTTTTCACCCATTAAACTGCATTACCACAGCCTTGCAACCATTTCAAATACCCTAGCAACTACATAAACACATATTTGGCAATTTCTTAGCACTCCATTGCTTTTGGGCAGCACAGTAATGCTTTTTACCCCAGTGAATTGCCACGGCAAACCCCACTCACATTTTCATTAGAAAATGTCTAATTCTAGTCAATAATGTTATCTCCATAGACATCCGTGTGCATTTTACAAACCTTAAATGGTATGTTTTGCTTGCAGCCATGTGTATTTGAATGTCTAAAACATAAGTTATTTGCTTGAAAGCGCTGGACACCTCTTTCTGTGCCTCATCGTGCGCTGTCACGTTTAAATTTTAGCAGTTGATGACGTGCGCTCTGAATGTTCTAATCACACCAATGTGATTGTACGCTTCGGAGGCCAGCCAAGGCTGATCACACCAATGTGATTGTACACATGAAAGGGTTAAGAGTGTCCCAACAAAATCTCTTTTGAATGATGCAAAATATGAAGATAGTTGCAGATTATTGCATCTAGTTTAGTATGCTAATTGTCATGATCACCAGTGATCCAGCCCTTGCTGATTGCTGGAAAACACTCACTGTCACTGGACTACATTTCCCATTATGCACATCACACACACACACCAGTTCCATATCACCACTGATTGCAAACACACAGCTGTAGCTCATAAAGACTGATTACCAGGACGATAGATATATCCAGAGACTATAAAATACACAAGACATGTCACTCGTATCTTTTTGAATGGGGAAAAGTGTAACAGTTAAGATGGTGAATAAAGCCTCGCCTACTTGTACAGGAGCCAATCATTGATCGCTATAGACTGACGATACTCCGAGGGAGGGGCTCGGACAAGAGAATTTGACGTTTCCCCATTCAGACAGAATGCCCAAGCATACTGCCTGATAGGATTTTCAAAGAAGGCCACCGAGTAAAATGACTTGCCTTAAAGCGACTTTAATATATTTCACACACACACACTTTGCTGAGTCTTGTTAGCTGTAAGTGAGTGTTCTCAAAAGATCTGAAAGGGCTGGTTATTGTGACACTAACATTGTAAATGCTTGTGTAAAATCATGATAAAAGTCACTATGTTTGTTTCATGCTTTACATTTTTTTTTCTCACCCATGTTGCACTTAATTAACCAATTTACTTACAGTGAAAATTGCAATATTGTGAAATATCAAAGCATAAAATAGCAGTTTTTTTGTTTGTTAGTTTGTTTGTTTGTTTGTTTGTTTGTTTGAGTACATCTTTCTGTTACCTGATTTCTGTTCTTGCTGAATTTTCTTGCTGATTTCTGTTCTTGCTGAATTTTCAAAATTATCACCCCAGTTTTCAGTGTCACTATCATTCTGATATGACAATTTAGTGACAAGAAACAATAATATTACTTTTGTTAATATTTATAATGTTAATATTTATTACCAATATCAACAATAATATTATAATGGTAATAATATTACCATGATACACCTGCAGTGCTATATATGGATGAATAAAAAAATATATAAATAAAAAAAATAAATAAATAAAATATATATATATTAACATTTTCCATACTGTCATTTTTGAATAGATTCATGTGGAGATGATATACACAATATCATAGTGTGCCTTAAAATTAGACATATTATGATATTAAAAACACTGATATTATGATTATTATGACTGATTGTTATGATTAATACAAGACAAAAGTCACTAGAGAGAAAAAAAAAACAACAACAACATACAAATCAGAAAGTAGACATGTAATTCCAAAGCAACATTTTATAAATCGCTCACTCCACATAAAAAAAAAAAAAAAAGAAATGATTTGGAAGCAATATAGTGTATGTCTATGTTGATATAATTCTGTCATTTGTGCAGCTTTAAGGGGCCGTTCACACTGAATGGGCTTTTATGTTGCAAAAACGCAAGGTGCACTACACTGCCTTTTTGTTGACAAGACAAGCCAGCTGTGTATTGTGCGGGAGTGCTGCTGTTGATATTGGTTTAATTTTAATATTTCATCATATTGTGAAATTCAAGATTTGTGAGTCATACAGACCCGGATAACTCTAAACAGCAACCACAAGTCTCTTCTACATCTTTAAAAGTCTCCGTAGTTGTTTTGACAACACAAACACTGCAGTCACCTCAACAGAAACTCGGCTTCTGCTTTAATTTGTTTGGAAAATAAAACAGATGCGGCTGACGTAACATGCTTTTTCCGTTCAGAGTTTTTTCAACTGCAAGCGCACGGCGCGCAACAGAAAAAAAACGAGGTGCCGTAAGTGGTTAAAACGTGAGGCACGCAGGGAACGCAAAACGTTCACGGCAGGTAGCAAATCATTCAAAAAAGGCCCGTCTCAATGCAAAAACCGTGTTTTAAGACTACTCTTACAGCCTAATTATCTCATTGTAATTCTTGTTTATTAGCTAATTACAAATGACTAATTACAATTTATTAATTATCTCCTTCAACTGCAATTGTGATGAACGACTATTATCAAATCAAACAGAAAATTACTACATAGAATAATATTATGGGCGGGTTATTTTTGACCATATCATGCAAACTAAAAGAAATGCATAAAGAAATACATGAGAAAGAAAGAAAGAAAGAAAGAAAGAAAGAAAGAAAGAAATGAACTGTGTATTATAAACTCCAGTGTTCCTTTGTGCATACATTATAACATTTACAACTGCGTGCTCCTAACCGTTATGAACATATAAACTTGTCAGCTTGAAAATAAAAGAGCAGACCACTGGAATACTTCAACTTCATTTCTGATACACCTTTAGACTAAATTTGTTATCATGGTGAAATAAAACATGCAAGAAGAATAAGGAAACTCGTGTGTCTGGCATGAAATAGACAAGGTGCATGCAATGACCCGCATTAACTTCTGAGATTATGATTTGCCCTCATGCAGTATTTTAAACGATCAGATAGGTTAGTTTTCCTCTGTCCTGCTGAACAATAAGGATAATAAAAAACAAACAACAACAAAAATGAACTTTTCCTCACATTGTCAGATCGTGGTTTATTGTGAACCAATTAATAATAATTCACCAATTAGAATCAATATAAAATGTATAATTAGTCTGGCGGAGGCCATTAGCCATTCATTTATTTGTTAATTCTATCATGCATTCATTCATTTGTTTATTCATTAATTTGTTTGTTCATTCATTCATTCATTGGTTCTTTTATTCATTCATTCATTCATTAATTTGCTCATTTTGTTCATTTGTTTATTCATTAGTTTGTTTACTCTCATTCATTCATTCATTCATTCATTCATTCATTCATTCATTCATTTGTCTGTTCATTCGTTCGTTCTTTCATTGGTTCATTTGTTCATTCATTCGTTTGTTTGTTTGTCATTTATTCATTCATTTATTCATTCATTCCTTCATTCATTTATTTGTTCATTTATTTGTTCATTGGTTCATTCATTAGTTTGTGATTGTTCATTCATTCATTCATTCATTCATCCACTCTAATTAATTAGTTAATTAATTAATTTTTGCGTTAATTCATTCACTCTCATTCATTCACTCATTCATTCATTTATTCATTCATTCATTTATTTTTCTGTTCATTAGTTCATTCATTCATTCATTCATTAATTAGTTTGTTTGTTCATTAATTCATTCATTTGTTTGTTCAGTTGATCATTCACTCTAATTAATTAATTATTTAATTAATTTGTTTGTTCATTTGTTTATTCATTCCTTTGTTTGTCTGTTCTTTCATTCATTCATTCACATTCATTCATTCATTCATTCAATCATTCATTTGTCCATTCACTCATTCATTTGTCCATTCACTCATTCATTTATAAATTAATTTATTTATTTATTTGTCTGTTCATTTGTTCATTAATTAATTTGTTCATTCATTCATTCATTCATTCATTCATTCATTCATTCACTCCTTCATTCATTCATTCATTCATCCATTCACTCATTCATTTATAAATAAATTAATTTATTTGTCTGTTAATTTGTTCATGATTTAATTTGTTCGTTCGTTCGTTCGTTCGTTCGTTCGTTCGTTTGTTCGTTCATTCATTCATTCATGCTTTTGTTTGTTTGTTCATTCACACTCATTCATTCATTTGTTTGTTCATTAATTAATTAATTAATTAATTAATTCATTCATTCATTCATTCATTCATTCATTCATTCATTCATTCATTCATTCATTCATTCATTCATTCATCTGTTTGCTCATGTGTTTGTTTGTTCACTCTCATTAATTTATGTATGTAAGATCATTTTAGTTTTAGATGGACATAATGCCTTCAGCCACAGCCACATAGATATCACAATAAAACTGGATAAAAAAAAAAATAAAACATAGGCTAGAAAATATAAATCTACATAGTCAAATAACACTGGCTGGAACAAGCATCTCATTGTTTTGACAGAGACCCCTTGTGATGCACAAGCTGACAAAGTTTCACAGATAATTTCACAGAGAATTGTCATATTTTTTGCAAGTTTGTGTCTCTGTTTCGCAGTAGCAAATCACAGGGGAAATGAAACTCGATACAAACAGAGAGAAACGCTCCACCCCCAACACACTTACACGCAACATGTGTTAAGAGAACTAAAAATAACACAAAAACCTGCCGCTATTGATTGGATTGTCTCTGGTGAGACGAAAACGTACAATGCAGGGTGTGTGCATATTTTGGAAAAAAAAGAAAGAAAGAAAAA
>NC_079437.1:53824831-53864831 GCF_903798145.1 Danio aesculapii | reverse complement strand
GTAACGAGTGGTTATTTGAGTTAATGTTGCCTTTCTATCAACTGGAACCAGTCTGGCCATTCTCCTCTGACCTCTGGCACGAACAAGGCATTTGTACCCACAGCACTGCCACTCACTGGGAATTTTCTCTGTTTCAGACCATTCCATGTAAACCCTATAGATGGCGGTGTGTGAAAATCCCAGTAGATCAGCAGTTGATAGGCAACAACCATGTCACAATTAAAGTCACTTCAATCATCTATCTTCCCCATTCTGATGCTCGGAGTGTATATATATATATATATATATATATATATATATATATATATATATATATATATATATATATATATATATATATATATATATATATATATATATATACTCCGAGCATCTCAATAAACTACTAATTTGCTTCTTATTAATAGACAGTACGGTAGGTATTGGGTAAGATTAAGTATGTAAAATAAGATCATACTTTATAAGTGCTAATATACAGTTAATATCTTAATAATAAGCAGGTAATAAGCCATAGTAAATAGTGTGAATTGTTATATACTGTATATTGCAATAAATCAAATTAAGTGAATCAATTAATTTAAATGGATGCGCTTGTGTTTAAAACTTAGGACATTTTTGGGGGCATTGCTTTGATTACTAAACATTTTTAACATAACTTTTTCCACCTACATTACATTTTCGTAGCATAACTGTTTACTTCACATAAATCCATAACATTTTGCAATGTTGATGACTTAAAATATCCAAATATTAAAACGTTTGCCTTTTCTTTTATTAAGTTTTCAATCTTTATACTGTATGTTTACTTTTCATAAATCCATTAAACCAGATATTATCCTGACTTCATATTTTACTACAGTACAATATGATTACATCTCACCAACCCTAAACTGTCAACCAATAGTAAATATTTATATTTGCCCTGATATAATTTATTATAATAGCCACACATAATAATAAATAAATGATGAATTTGCAGACTCTACACAGAGTTTGATATATGGTGAGGAATGTGTGGTTGGAGCTAAAAGTTCAGCTTGGACCAAGACATCTAAACACCCTGAGACTGTGCTAAACTTTAAATGAAGCTAGAGATACAAGTGTCGCGACTGAGCGTACACAGGAGATCAGAGGAGTGTGGTTAAGTGTGCAGAGACAGCCCCATGCACAGCGCTGCGGCAGGTGTGACTCAGAGCTGCTAAAAAGTCCAAGGGTGTGACAGAGAGGGACCTGTGCAGCCACACGCACACCCTGTCCCATTCAGCTAACGCAGCTCTTCAGATAACACTTGTAACAATGCAGCCGGAGACACTAAAAGGCCATTACTGGACTGTAAAACCTGAACACAAATTAGGGTTGTTAATTTCAGCTGTGCAAAAGAGGTCATTACGAAGAGGATGCAAGAAATCTGAATTATCATAATGAAGTTATAACAATATCAGTGTCAAATCATAACCTTTAGGCCACAACGTGTTTAATCAAACAAGTCTGGTAGTTATAACTCAATTTTCTTGTTAAGCAGAACATAGAGGGATATTAATTAACGATTTTTTTGGGCTTTCAGCATAGTCTGAGACATCCAATTAGTTAAAGTCACCATGTGGGTTAGTTGGGTTAAAAGAAAAGTTACTAGAGCTGCTTTTTATATTGGGATATGACCTCAGCTGAGCGTTCAGTTCTGATTGAAAAATATTGCGATTTCTGAATGCGTTCAATTATGCTGAAACAAAGTCTTTGAATTAAAATACCTCAGAAAAAAAAAAGTAGTTGCCAAAGGTTGCCAATTAACCATAGTTTTGCGGCGGAAACATCTGGGAATTTTGTTTGTACAAAAACAAGTTCCTGCCTGTCAAAAAGTTGCTTTCTGAAGGCGAAAAAAAAAGAAAAAAAGTGGTGGAAGATTTTGTACGTCGCAGCTCTTTCTCAGATGCACATATCCTCATAAAAGATGCCCTCATGAAGACTCTTTTATGCGCTTTCACAAGCTCTCTGCGGAAAAGACATAAAGAGGATCTTCTATATTCGGTACAATATAGGTCAGCAGCCCTCGGGTAAAGGTCGCGCACCGAAGCGTATTGTATGGCCGGCTCTGAAACAAATCAGAGAACCGCACCAGACCCACAGGACCAGCTTTGTGTGTTTAATGTAGTGTGGAAAAAATGCACTGGAGGGGAAGAGCGAGAACCAGCACAGCGCACATATAATGAGCGAGGTATACACGTCAGAATTAAAACATCACATTATGGAGAGGAGAATTTCACACCATTGCCTGGATTTTCTAATTAACGAATAGATGAATGCTAGTCATTTTTGCATATGGTAGCTGATGTTTAATTTGTCAATGAATGGAATTTAGATAAATAGATATATCTTACCTACTGTAAACTAAGCTAATATTTATAACATTAAAATATTAGTTATAAAAAAATACTAACAATACATTACATTACATTACACAAATAAAATAAAATACATGTATTTTAAATATGTAAATTAAATGTAAATGTAAATTAAAATCTCTTTGTGTGTGTTTGTGTGTTTGTTATTAACATAAATTCATGACCCCATTGTGTGTATATACAGGTGAAGTCAGAATTATTAGCCCTCCAAAATTATTACCCCCCTGTTTATTTTTCCCCAATTTCTGTTTAACGGAGAGCAGACTTTTTTCAAAACATTTCTAAACTTAATAGTTTTAATATAATATCATGACTCCATTGTGTATATATTGTTGGAATATCTAGCCAATTCCATGCGTGTTGAATAAAATAGTTCAGGAGAGGGTTTTCTTCACTGTCATAAATCTTAGTAATTTATTGGATACAAATGAATGATTCGATGAACAGAATTCTGGTTATCCCAATGCAATGCAAGAATTACATTCAGAAGGTGCGCAATAATTTACATTTCCTGACTCCAGCTTGTATACACAGCTGATATTAACAGGTGGAGTTTAGTGGAGTTTGTCACTTCATTGAAATGCTTCATTAGTATGCAAGGCATCACACTTAAAAAATAAGTTTGGGTTAGGCTTAGGGTTAGGGCAACGATGCTTAGTGCAAGCTCTGTGATTGGAAGTGAGAGCTTCATGAGCCCGATGCAGCGAGTCTTTACAAGTGTCGAGTCCCGTGAAGGAGCTTCAGATGGAGACTGTTGTTTTGAGTCTACCTTATGATTAAAGTTGTTGCATGTCCGTTTAGTGGAATTTGTCACTTGTCAATCATTCTCCAGTCCTCCGTTGGCCGCACCCATACATACGTCCTCTTCTTCCACAAATTCTTTGCACAACACTAAAAGCATAGGACTTCTCAACTGCAAATATTCTGTGTTCAGTTTCAACCCATCTCTGCTCACAGAGCTCAAGTTAATTTTAGACATTCAGGCCTTTGCATTTCTATCAACTTCATCTACTTATGCAAAAATGCTTCATTAGTATGCAAGGCATTTCACACTTAGAAAATAAGTTTGAATAATATCACCTTAAGCAATACAAATACAACTGTTTAATGAAACGAAAAAGACAAAAATATTAAAGCAAATCTTCTTTTTTTAGGTACATTCATAAAGTTACTCTTTACCTTCTATTTTTATATTTAATCTTCTATCTTTATCATAAATAAAAGTACACTTTTATTTCGCCATCGTAGTTTTACAGTCAAGCTTTTATTTTATGAAAAAATAAGCATAACATAACACTGAAAAAGAAAAAAACTAAGATGTCAAATCACTGAGACACTATTGCTAGACTTAGACTTGCAAGTAGATTCATCTGCATTTAGACAGGAATCCCAAATCGCAGCGAGCAACGTTTCAATGCATCTGCCACTTGTTTATTCCTGTGCACAGCCGGCAGAAGACAAGACACACGCCGATGGTCATGACAACACCAAACACTTAAGACAACATTACAAATCCTGAACCAAAGCTGATGCAAAAACCAAGGAAAATTCGGTTGTCCTTCAGTCTACGATAATAGCTGCGCAGCACTGCCGCGCAAATGTGTTTAAGACACAGCAAGAAGCTGGAATGGGCCGTAAAAAGTCTTCGCGGCTGTCCTTGGCTTCTCTGTAAAGAGAGCGTTTCACAGTTAGCAGCTCTGACTCAGGCTGACTGCCCTGGAGATCATGTAAGGGAGTGAAAATATGAAGAGCTGATTCACAACACCTTCTCATTAGCATGTTAAAGGTGGGAGCTGCCATTTGCAACTCAACAGCTACAAGGTGCCAATGAAGCAGAAAGTCAGTCGCCAGCGCATGCTTTTTTGCAGTTGTTAATGCTAGAACTACCAAGGCAGTCAACATAATTGCCTTGTTGAAATAAACCCCATATACCTCTACCATACTTCCTTTTTTCATATGTGTATTTTATTCTAACACTATTACTTATTTTATTAAAATTACAAATCACCATGGCAGTCAAATTCAAGTACACGTTACAGACAACATATTATTTCAGCATAGGCTACTTTTTTCTGCGTGCCTATAAATGTTTCAACCCAGGCTCATTCTAAGAACATACCTTTATATACATTTCTGGAGAGCGCTAAATATGGCCAAGGAGCTACGTTTTTTGCAGTTTTTGTGTTCGCAATTCGAGATGTCGCTGTGTAAGCTTTTTGAGATCTTCAATTTCTCTCGCCATTCTCGCTTGCTCTTCTTGCGCTGTCAACTGACTGTTTGACTGGCTGAATGACTGACTGACTTACCTATCGACTGATCTATTCTCCTCCTTCCCTAAACCCAACTAATAGTGTTTTCAAAAGCACCAATTTACTCATCCACCAACTTCCCTAAAGCCAACCAACAGTTTTAAAAAGCAATACAGAAAAAGAAAAGCCCTCGCCTGATTTTTACCATGTTTTTAGATTTTACTACATTCTCACCCTGTTATTTTTGGATTCTGTTTTTGTCTTACCTGCTTTCTGGAATTGTTCTTCACCGGACTCTAACCCTGTCATCATGGTTAACTCCTCTCTGCGTCTCAAGTCCAGCGACGTACATGGCGAGCTACTGGACAAACTTGTAACAACCGGAAAACCACTCATACGGAGGTAAGCAGTCAGCTGGTAAGCATGTCATTTGTTTTGAAGACTAAATGCTACATACGTCTGGCTACATAATTAGCGATCTCCAGAAATGTATATAGGGCTATGTTTTCAGAATGAACCCATGTTGAAATGTTTTGATGGGCATTGAAGTGCATATAGGTGATGTGCTTTTTAAAGGATGAGCAAATCATAGCCAGTCAGTGCATCTCTAGTCATTTCTAGGCTGGAAGAGCCTAGGCTGCAACATTAGGTTGGAAGAGATTAGCTTGTTTTATTGTTTCTGGAGTGTTAAAATACAGTGTAGAGTAGCGATCTGCATTCCTGCAGGACCCGACCAGGTTTCTTGCATCACAGGATTAATTTCCCTTATACAATGCGGTAGCGGTCGGACCTCTGGTATAATTTGAACAGGAGCAGGCGGTCAAACAACAGACTATCCAGTTTCCGATGTCTCTCTATGCTCTAAATCGGAATTACTTCAGCCTGGCTCTGCACCATGCACCAGCTTCTCTGACTAAGAGCGCACAGCCACGAGTTGTTAAGGCTTTTCACTATTTACACACTACTTTCACTTATCTATGACAGGTAACCTGTATACACGTACTGCATGGATGGACCAGGACTTTCTGCTCCATGGATTTTGCTGAACACCAATGGATTTGCTCTTCAGTGTTTGGACTTTCAGCAGTGAAATTTAAACTACACTGAACTAAACTAAACTTCAACTCTGAAATCAGGACTGACACAGTTTCAATTTACTAGAATTTCTATGTTAAGCTGCTTTGACACAATCTACATTGTAAAAGCGCAATAGAAATAAAGATGAATTGAACTGAAATTCACTTGCATGTCTGTGCATGCAGCATGTGCATAACGGCACTCTGACAGAACAGGTTGAGTCACAGGTGAGTGACAGAGCAAAGAATGGATGCTCTGTCCTTGAACACCCGCCAGTGACCTGCTCAGACCTGCAGCTTCTTTACTATGGTCATCCATTGTTCTCAAGCCTCCGGCACCCAGACTGCAGCTCTGCACAAGACGTTTGGCCAGAGGAGAAATGGTCGTGCCCAGCTGAGTCGGATTTCTCTCAAGGTTTTTTTTTTTCCATTCTGTCAGTTGGTGAAGTTTGTTCCTCAACACTGTCGCCACTGGCCTGCTTGGCTTGGGACTAGTGGAGCTGAGCATCGTTGCAGTTGCTCTTCAGTGTTTGGGCTTCAGGCAGTGACATTTGCAATACAATGAACTAAACTGAGCTTAAACAGTGACAACTGCATTGAAACAGTTTTAATTTACTAGAACGTCATCTATGTTGTGCTGCTTTGACACAATGTACATTGTAAAAAGTGCTATAAAATATAAAGACGAATATAACGGAAGGAAGTTCAACTTGGAATTTATAATGAAAAATATTCTCTCTATGGCACATTTTTCCTGATGTGCTGACAGAGAAATGTTAAAAGTAACTAGATGACATATCGAAATAATAAATACAATTTTTATACATTTTAATTGTCACCTATGTAAAAATGTAAATGTGAAATTGTGTAAACAAGATTTAAATATAGCAGGAATGGTTGGGTGGGGAAGAAAATAACGAGTTATGTAATTTAATGTTCTGTGTATTTATATAGTGCATTTTATTGTGTATGGACATACACCCAAAGTACTTCACAATCATGCGTGGGTGGGTAATAGGAGTATATCCACACCACCACCAGTGTGCAGCATGGATGATGTGATGGCATCCCCAGGACAACAATGCCAGCGTGCTCACCACACACTAGCTATTGGGGGAGTGGAGAGACAGTGATAGAGCCAATTCAGTGGATGGGGATGATTTGGAGGCCATGATGGGTAAGGGCCTGAGGGAGAGAATTTGGTCTGGATACTGGGGTTACACCCCTAGTCTTTACAAGAAGTGCCATGGGATAATTTAACATCTGTTAATATCATGCCTCAGTTTAACATCTAACATAGTGTCCTCTTCACTATACTGGGGCATTGGGACTCACAGAGACCTCAGAAAAATAATGAGTGGTCAGGTGTGGAATAAAAGTCCAGCAGGAGCAGGACTTTAAAAACAGTTCCATGCAGCCTTGTAGAGGCCCCACCCTCGTCTGGAAAACAGTAGCTCATTTGCATTTAAAGAGAAATAAACAAAAACTGGGTTTTTTATTTCTTCTTCACAGCCAAATATGGGCAAATTTGACAGTCTCTAAAAAGTATATGTAGAGTATATTGCGCTGGAACTTCCCATGCATATTTGCCCATTAAATATTACAAAAATAAATCATAAACTATAACACAGACATTCAAAGCATCATTCTGAAACCTTGCTATAATCTTCAAGTGTAAATATGGTCTGCCAGAAATGACATTTGGCACACTGTATAGACTGCTATGGCTTTTCTAGTTGATATACAACTCTGGTAGTTCTAGTGTTAAAACAGCTCTTAATACCACATGCAATCAGTCAATACAGCTTTCCAAAATGGCCAAAAGCATTGAGCAAGCCTGCTGTTTTTGGAATCAATAAGCCTGATGTTTGATACACTCTGCCGTCCGGCTATTACTGGACTGCGAGGGCCCTTTCGGCTAGTGCAGAGCTTTCAGATGCTCTTGGCCTCTAGTGGACATGTTGTCATGACAGGCTGTCAGTTTGAGCAATGGCTCATCATTGTCATGCCGTCGAGCCACTCCGATTGAGCCGCGCAGCTGGAGTTATGTTAAGTGTAAAGCAAAGTGACAGAAATGCTAATCAAGTATCAAAACTGACACCGCGTTCCCATCGATGCACATCAGGCCGGTGGTGATTTATTAGTCAAAGGAAAAGCACGTGTCATCATCCGCAGGTCTCACGGGTAAACATGCCACCAGCTCAAGGTCCAGCACTTAGTGATGCTTTTTACCCCGATTCGCCAAGGACAACATTTACAATGACAGCATGAGACGCAGTTACTGTACGCGCCATGCGATAAATCTTTATCCCCAGGGATCTTTATATATATATATATATATATATATATATATATATATATATATATATATATATATATATATATATATATATATATATATATATATGTGTGACAAACTGTTTTTTTTTTCTCTTTCCTCTACTAAATGGACAATTAAATGATTTTATTATCACTTTGCGTAGGTAAGGCTTCTGAAAAAAAAAAAATTCTTAATCATAATAATAAAATTCTTCTTAATCCCATTTTCAAATCTCAAACTTACTAAAATTTTATATGAAAAATGTATAAAGTAAAATGAGAAACACTTTACAATAAGGGTGTATTAGGTAATGCTAATTAATGCATTAGTTGACATGAAATAACAGTGAACAACACATCTGTTAAGCATTGTTTAATCGTTGTTAATGTTAACTAAACACATATTATGTGTTAATTAATACATAACATATTAATTAGGACTGATTAATGGGTTAGGATTGGTTTATGGGTTAGATAGCATGACCTAATAATGAACAACACATTTGTTCAACATGCTAAATCTGATATGTAAACGAAACATATTAATGTGTTGATTATACATTAGTTAAAACATTTGTTAGTGCGTTAGTTAACATGAACAAATGTTAGCAACACATTAGATAATGTTGAAGTAGTGTACACTACAATTGTCACAATCACCAGCGATCTAATCCTGGCAGAGTTCTGGTAAACACACAGATTGCTAAAGGACTACAGATCCACCGGTTTATGGACTACAAGTTCCAATCATGCATTTCACTCACACCTGGCCTAGATCCCCCAAGATTGCAAACAGACAAAGCTAAAGCTGTTCAGGACTAATTACACAGACTCTTTATACACCTCTAAAACATTAAAAAAAGAAAAAAAAAATGTTACACATAAATTTTGCTATATGGAATGCAAAAACTTTACAGCTCAATATCTCAAAATCATTCAGAATGCAGATAGAACCTTATAATTCCAAGGTGATGATTTTATTAAAATGATCAAAAAGCATTCGTTAATGTAATTATGAACTTTATTATAAATTATCAAATTTGTTACTAACATTTGTTTATGCTTATAACATTAGCATTAATTAAGTGAGTTAACTGATTTGTTATTCACTGTTTGTCAACTAATGCAATAAGATTAACACACACACATCCTTTTTGTAAAGTGTTACTGTAAAAAGTGAACTAAAATACAATAAATTGGAGAGCGACAATTATTAATGTGAAACATATAAAAAGTAGGCATATCGATAAAAACAAAACTTACAAATAATATAATACAGTACATAACACTACAAAATCCTAAATGTAAAGATGGAAAAATGAAAAATAATAAAATATAAGCTAATTCAAAATATTAAACAGTAATAATAATTGCTTTGCAACTACATACCAATAACTTCTAATTTGAGTATTAGTAGACTGTCTGCTTAATATCTGTTGATACTGCTCCTTCAACAGACAATTAACTGACTATAAGAAACTTTGCAAGTACATGTCAACTTACACTAACCCTAACCCTAACCACATAACAGTCTACTATAATCTAATGAGCATTAGTTGGCATGTAAATGCAATATAACTTAAATTCAACAAAATGCGTTTAATGGACCATCAAATTAAAGTGATACCAAAACTTTTATTTCCATTTATTCATTCATTTTCTTTTCGGCTTAGTCCCTTTATTAATCTTGGATCGCCACAGCGGAATGAACCGCCAACTTTTCCAGCATATGTTTTGCACAGTGGATGCCCTTCCAGCTGCAACCCATCTCTGGGAAACATCTATAAACTCTCATTCACACACATGCACTATGGACAATTTAGCCTTCCCAAGTCACCTGTACTGTGTGTCTTTGGACTGTGGGGGAAACCGGAGAACCCGGAGGAAAGCCACGTGAACGGAGGGAGAACATGCAAACTACCTACTGCGCCACTGCGTCGCCCCAACTTTTCTTTTCATTAAACAAAAATAAACAATTACACAAGTAAAAGCAAAAACAAAAATAAAAGCAATCTGAAATAAATACTACTAAAACTACAAATTAGACCTAAAACTAATGTATAACTAAAGCTAAACAAACATTTAACATTTGTCATGTTAAAGTCTCTCTCTCTCTCTCTCTCTCTCTCTATCTCACACAATCATATACAATTTTTCTTCCCTGTCTAAATGTTATATTAAATCATTTATATAAAATAATAAATTATATATTCGCAACATAGCCTATACTGTATAATCAAAATAAAATAAAAAAATAAAATGAGTGAGTTTGTCAACATCTTTTCAGTCCGCACAAATCTCTTTAAGCCTCCAAATCTGAAAAACAAATCACCAGGCCTTATTTCAAAACGTAAACACCATTCTTTTTCGCATTGTCAGGTGTTTATAATGAGCAGAGTTGTGTTAGTTATCAGCCTTTTGTTGACCATGTAACACAGACTAGGGGTAATTAAAGCGCGTGATGAGTTTGCACAGCTGCCTCTGTTTCTGTACTCCGGCGAGTGTGTCTGTGCTCTTAAAGCTGCTCGACTGTGCTGAGTAAGCCTTTTCCCCCTCTTCTATTCCTGTCCCCTTGATCTAGGCGCAGGAGAGAGGGAAAGACAGAGCTCCAGCAGGCCCCAATTATCTGAGCGTCATTCAGCATTCCTCATTCAACTCCCCGAGCGACACCCACCACTGCTTTCATTTCTGTGAGGAGATTCCAGCCCGAGCCGTGGGGATCTGCGGGTGGAGAGGTTAAACACTGCACAGCTCAACTGAATTTGGCATTAGAATCGCAGGGATGAAAGTTGAAAGAAAGCTGGCTCCGCCGTTCCCTTGCAGTTTTTAGGGCTGAGGGAAAAGAAGGGCGCCAGGTTTTCTAGCAGGATCTCCACATTTTGGCTGTTGCCAGCTAATAGGGTGAACATATTTCTCAGAGAGGAATATGATACAGCAATATTCAACAAATTTCGAAGTGCAGAAAAAAGTAGGCCACTGTGGGATAACAAACCTACAAAGTCATATATTACAATTTTACTTCACTTTAAGTAACTAAATGTGATTACTTAGTTGCACTTCAAATAAAGTAATGTAAAGGTATGTTTTTATTATTATTATTATTATTATTATTATTATTATTATTATTATTATTGAGTAAGATCGGCTTAAAATGTGTATATAAACCTTTTTTACTCAGCAATAGAGAGGAGAGATGTGGTGGGAGCTGCACAGGACACTGATAAACACTGTTATGGAACATATAATTCAAATAATTCTTAATGATAAGAATTAAATTTTAAAAATTTGGGATAAATTCAATCAGTAGAATAAAATAAAACATTAAGCGTACTTAAACACAACTAGTAATGGTAAACTGAAAGAAACCAAAAAAAAAAATTAAGCCCTCTCTTAATCTCAAAATTCCTCTGTCAGCACAACTTACATGGTTCAAAGTCTATAAAGATCTCTCTGGCATATTATACTTGAACACTGTAAAAAGGAATCTGTCATTTTACTCTCTTTTTTTTTTTGGCAGTTTTTGTCAAGCTTTTTTCTGGGGTGCCAAAAAAACAAAACAAAAAAGTATAACAGCCATTAAATTACAGACAGTTACCATAAAATAACAAAAAATTTCCAGTAAATTTCTGTAATTTACCATCTGTTATTTTACGCTAAATGTCTGTAATTTAACAGCGATTAATATTATTTTTTTTCAGGAAAAAACAAACATAAAATATAGTATTTTTTTTACAGAGTACAGGTCACATAAAGTATTGGGGTAACGCATTACATAATAATATTACTTTTCTAAGTAATGAGTAAAGTTACGTATTACTTTTAAAAAATAAGTTTTTTTTTAATGTAACAAGTTCTTTGTAGATTGATTAATTCACTTCTAAAAAATAATTTGCTGAATTAAAGTGTAATCACTTTGAATCACGCTCAGTAAAAGAATGATTCATTATTTTGAACACATGGAAGAAAAGGGGATTATAGTCTCAATGGACGGTGATTTTACTGAACTAATAAGACAAAAATGCAAAAGTAGCAAACAACATTGCTTTCGGCTTTCGTTAGTCTGTTTATACGCCATGTATAACGTCAGAAAGTTTTAAGAAGGTAACATTATTCTTTTTTATATATATATATATTTTTTTTTTAAAGGCAAATGAAGGTTATACAGTGTGTGATTAAATTCAGAGTTTGTCTGTTTAAAAAAAAAAAAAACCTACAAGTTCTGAAAAAGATTAAGTCAGCAGGTTTGAAAAAGTAAAGCAAAAGTAAATCAAAAGTAACATAACGCATTACCATAAAAAGTAACTAAGTAATGCAACTAGTTAATTTTTTTTTTGGGGGGGGGGGGGGTGGAGTAACTCAATATTGTAATGCATTGCTATCAAAAATAACTTTCCCCAACACTGGTCACATGACAGCAAAAACTCAAAATGGTCTAGGCAAATGATCTAGTAAATGCATAAAAAATGCACATCTTAAAAAAAAATGGTTATGGGATGCATTCAGTGGTGAACTAAACGGATCTGTAGACTAAACTTAACTGTTCTAAACACTAGTCAACATATAAGTAAATTGTTGCACTTCTAAAAGGCGACACCTGATTAATAAAGAGACTAAGCCAAAAAGAAAATTAATGAAGGGATGAACTAAAAGTACTGAAGAGTAGTAAATGGTGAGTATTACAATGTGAAAATTATGCCACCTTACACCCTGCAATAAAAAAAAAAATTAAGGCTGTTTCCAAGTGTAAGTTAAATTATTTGCCATTCATGAACTATAAATTTTAAATCAGAGATTAATTTAACATGAAAACAAATGCACCTATAAGAAAGCAGGTTGCTGTGTTTACATGTGGAGCGAAATCTGTGTAAATTAAGGGACAACAATGTAGCTATGACAATATGTTAATGCTCAGGTTATGTACTTTGAACCCTGACTTACAATCTACAATTGTTCGGCAGTTGTAAGCTCGTGCACCACTGATAAAATGCATGCAATTTGTGCAAGTGTTTGAAAACGTAACATTCTGTAGTGCATTTAGTTATTGATTAAAGTCATTTGGTGACCTTAGTCTCTCGGTTGTTGCTTGTAGTGAATTTGCATGTTCTTGAACACTTTTAATGCTTGCACACTGTACATTTTTGCTGCATTTATAAAGCATCCAGGTCTATCTGTCTGTATGATGACATTTTCTCTGTGTAATTTGATAGGATAAGAATCAAAGGACTGATAATTCTACTATTATACTCAATCACAGACTAGACTATTTTATTGTGGTTATGTCATCGGCCCATGAACATTTCCTGCTTGTTGTCACACTATTTCATAACTGTAACGAGGCAATTCAACCATATCTTAACGTAAAAACCTCTATCATTGTATTATTATACCAATATGTGGACCTTTTGGATTCTCAGAAGCTATGGACAATAAAAATGCAAAACAGGAAATACATTAGGACCATTGTTATTGTTTACATCCTTCAAAATGGTCTATACAAAACCAAACATATAAAGACTGCAGGTGGAAGTTGTTAATTTGAAATTGCATTAAATCATCATCTTAGATTGACTTCTGAAGGCTCGATATCACATTAAAGCCGGTACTGATGCTAAAAAATTTAGCTTTAAACCACAATCATAGATTTCATTTTAATATATATTCTCAGAAAAAAAAAGATATTTTAAATTGTAACAACATAATGACAATATTACTGATTTTAGCATATGTTTAATTGAATGATCCCAATTCTGTGAGGAGATTCCAGCCAGAGCCATGGGGATCTGCGGGTGGAGAGGTTAAACACTGCACAGCTCAACTGAATTTGGCATTAGAAACAGAGAGATAAAAGTTAAAAGAAAGCTGGCTCCGCCAATCCAGTGCATTTTTTGGGGCTTAGAAAAGAAAAGGAAGCTTTTTTTTTTTTTTTCCAGGGTTTCCACATTTTGCTGTTGCCAATTAAGGCTGAGCAGGATTTTGGAAAGCGGCCTAGTTTGATGCATCAACAATTTGCAGGCGCATAATTTGGTTGAGGCGCGTGAGTGACAAAACAGCACGAAATGAGGCTGGGAAAAATGGAGCTTCCGTCGCATAGCAAACGAAGCATTTCAAACAGGTGCTCCAGCAGAGCAATGCAATTCTGCTGTCTGAGTTTGTATAATTTAACATATTGTCGAGGCAGAATGTATTCCTCGAGCTATACGCAAAAACATTTCCAGATGTGCACTTCTAATATTGAAATATGCTTTAAGTGCCATACTCTAAAACTATTACAAACAAATATAAGTCTAACTTTCTGATATTGATTGCATTGTAACAACATGCATCTTTTGTATAGCTGCTATTGAATTGTTTCATAATAATAATAATAATAATAATAATAATAATAATAATAATAATAATAATAATGATAATTTTATTTTATAATATTATATTATATTATAATATTAATATTATAAAAATTATAATATTAATTATTATTATTATTATTATTATTAATATTATTAGTAGTAGTAGTAGTAGTATCCATATTTTAAAACTCAAAACTAAGTAAACAAGCCAGCTAATTAAAAATAAGCTGACAAGAAGTAAAATTTACCCAATACACTGTTTTACAGTAATATACCATATATATTCCATGACATATTTCATGTTGAATGAAAACTGAATGCCTAAAGGTATGTTACAATACATATGTATTTATAAACACGAACAAACAATGAAAAATACACTTACTGCTGTATGTATAGACTGTAAAACCCAATAGTTAACTTTATTAAGTTAGTGTGGTTAACTCAAAAGTTACTGAAAGTTAATTCTACTCATTTGAAAAGAGTTTTGAACTCAGTTTTGAAGGTAATAAGAAGGTAATGAGTAAATGGTTTGTTGCAATTGTTTTCTCAAATGGTTTGAATTACCTTAACTTATTGAGTTTTACAGTGTACATCTTTTCATTAGTAAAATAAAATAAAGTTGTCCTTTGTTAATTCATGTTAACAAGCACAACAATGAATTTAATAATGCTTCAGTATATGTTAAGCTATAATTAATAAATGCTGCAGAAGTTCATTATTAGATTATGCTCATTCTGTTCGTGCTTAGTTTATACTAGCAGTGTTCCTCAACAAAGTTCCTGCACTGTAAAACCCGACAAGTTAACTCAAACTGTTTGAGGAAATCGATTGTGGCAAACCCCTTTAGTTATAAAACCAAATGGTTTGAGTACTGTAAACTTTTATATGGTAGCATGCTTGAAAAGGTTTAAGTACAGTTCCTGTGTTATATTTTGGGTGTGTGATTATGTAATAAGGGGCTTTAAGAGGCTGGAGAATGGGGAAAAAGCAAGTCTGTGCATTTGAAAAAGTGGTGGGGGGTTTCCATAAGAGGAGACAGGTATGTTTTTTGGAGAGAGAGTTGTTGTTTTGATGAGCTAAAGTACTACTCTGGCTGTTTCTCAATATGGGTTCTTCAGCATTCTTGTGTGTTCTTGTGTAACGTCATCATCAACTGCCAAAGTTCAGTTCCAATACTCAAGACTGCAACAACAGAGGATGAGTGAAAGTTCCCGGATGTGTTCTTGAATGAGGACGCACTGTTACAGAGTTGAGCGCAAAATTCGCTCGAGAAGTCCCAGAATTCATCGCGGCTGAATAAGGATGTAGGAAGTGCAGCATTTCATATAGATTTAATAATTTAGTTTGTAGATACAACTTATTTATCTCAGGAGTTTCCCTTAATGTAAATATTAAAAACTTAATACAGGCATGAACACATTAAGGGTGTTTATTTGCTTAAATTCGTAATAAAATATGTTTTATTTGTATTGTGCAACATATATTTGTAAGGTTTTTATGCATAGTATTTATTGTGAAAAGGGAATAACAATAACTCGTTGTATGAATGCTGTTATGTTTAAATAATTTTCCATTAAAAATGCATGAAGGTCATGTGACCATCAGGAAGAACCAGGGTAGAACACAGCATCTCATTTCTCACAGGAAGCGTTCTCTGTTCTCGCGGTCTCTTGAGTTCGTTCCTTCGACAAGAATGCAAGTCCGTTCTCTGCATTCTTGGAATTTAGAAACAGCCTCTGTCTGCAACGTGCAAAAGTTCATTAAAAGAGCAGTTAACACTTCCTTGCCTTCTTCAATCTGTTTCAATATATTGAGTAATACATCATACACATTATATTTGTGTTTATATCATCAAACATTTAGAGAAATAGTGACTTAAACATTTTAAGTTCAGTTATTAAACCACCATGTGTTCAGTTGATAGAATTAATTGAGTTCAAACAACTATATTTTTGGTATTGCTTCGAACATTAGAGTCATCACAAAAAAATAGAATTAATTAATTCATAACTCGTTCAGGTTGACATCTACTTAATATAATCAGTTTATGAGTTACCATAACTCTTTCATTAATCAAAATAACTTAGAATACATATAAGTTATACTAAGTTTATAGTGTGGAGGACCACCAGCTCTGAACATTTTCCATGTCTCCTTAACCAAACACACCTGATTCAGATCATCAGCTCGTTAGCAGAGACTGGAAGACCTGTAATGGGTGTGACAGACAAAGGAGACATCTAAAAACATGCAGTGCTGGTTGTCCTCCAGGAATGTGGTTGAGAAACACTATGCTAGTTGATAAAGGAAAATAATTGTATAAGAAAGAAAGAAAGAAAGAAAGAAAGAAAGAAAGAAAGAAAGAAAGAAAGAAAGAAAGAACACTGGAAACCATAGTAATGACATAGTAATGAAACCATTGCTTACAAATCAGCCATATTTCTTCTGTTCATCAGAGACACACATGACACTCGATGATTACACTTATTTCATAGCCGTTAAAGCATGTTTATCCACGCTGATAAATATTGGAACAGCTGGTTTCTGCATAATTTATACATCTTAACATCTGAAAGTCTGCCTCCGCCAACCGCTTCTACTGGTCCCTGAAAATCAAGGCAAAGAGCAGCAAAATCCTCACACACACTGTTCATTTTTAATATCGGGGGGAAACAGAATTACTAACGATGTTGATTATTCAGCGGGACACACCAACATGTTGCTTTTTTCCTTGGGCAAACCGTGACTCTTCAGAGAATAGCAGATTGAGCTGAATATTTTCTGCCAATCCTTGAGCGCACAGACATAAAGGATACACACTCACACTACCACACATACACACTCAATTGATTATTCTCTGAGGATCCCTTTTTGAGTCATCCATTAGCTTTGATGTTGATAGCCATTAAAAAGATTTCGCACTTGATGTGTGTAATTAATGTTCTCTCTTTGTTCTCACTTCAGTCTTAAAAGAGGA
Source organism: Danio aesculapii (assembly GCF_903798145.1). Taxonomy (NCBI): domain Eukaryota; kingdom Metazoa; phylum Chordata; class Actinopteri; order Cypriniformes; family Danionidae; genus Danio; species Danio aesculapii. Next base: position 53,847,461 of record NC_079437.1, on the reverse strand, counting down.
AGAACATCCATAATTCTGAACTCCAGTGAATATTCATGCCATAATCTGATCGCTTTGCTTTGAATGCGACTGTTTCACTGCTAAAAGGAGAAATCAGTGGTGGCGTCTTGTGGCTAAAATAAATGCTTTTTTTTCTGTGTTAAATGAACTGAATAATTGACAGGAAAGATAACGTAAGGCACAGTAAACATTTTTTCATGTTTAATTCTCCATAAAAATGTGCCTTTTGTACAGTTCAATGGCTAATTATATTCAGTGACATAGAATTACAAATATTCAAATCCCTGTAATTGAGTTGTTTTCATCAGGAATTGCATTAATACTAGTGATGTAACGATTTACTGTGAGCCGGTTGAAAACTGATTCAAATAAGTGACGATTTAAGCCATTACAAGTGTTAATTGAATTGCAATACATATTTTGAACAGAGGGGGCAGTGTTTACAGGTGCAATCTCGCTCATCAGTGGCGAGCAAGAGGTAGAGCGGCAGACTAATTGACAGTGGTGAGGTGTGCCAGACAAAACACAATCTGTGTGCAAATATTAAAAAAAATGTTTACTTAAAGGGTCAGGAAACACCAAAACACATTTTTTGAGATGTTGACAGTCATATATTGGCCCGTTTCCACTGAGTGGTACGGTACGGTTCGGTTTGGTTTGGTACGCTTTTATGGCTGTTTCCACTGAACCGAACTGTACCGTACCACTTTTTCGGCACCCTTTCGAAAGGGTACCAAACACGAGAAAGGGTACCAAAAGGCAGAGCCACACGCGCAGCTGAACGCTATTGGTTTACAGAGATACGTCATTCGCTTACGCAACAAGCCAGAATGAAAACAACAAACCCGCCATGTTTAAAAAAGCACAGCGAGAGATTTTAGCGGAATTATAAATACATATAATAACAAGCCATGGTCGATCTGGGCTCAAACAAACCTTGTCGTCGTCTTGATGGACAGCCACAAATCCAAGAAGAAGAGCAGAGCAGAAGAAGAGCAGATTTACTCTGTGTTTTTTACGAGCCAGTCTGAGGCGCAAGCGGTTTCGCTTTCGTGCTAGCGCTCGCCGCGCGTCTAACATTATATCTGAAATAACAAACTTCTTGAGCTGATGATAATAACCTGCGCTTGATTATTGATGTGCTTTTGAAACCCGATCCTGTCAGACACTGACAAACGCGAGAGTGAAGCGTGAAGAAACAAAGGAGAAGCCGGAAAAAAAGGAGCACATTAAATATGGGCGAAATGTCTACTTTATGTAGTTCTTCTGTAGTTGGGAACATATCGGAGACTGTAAGGGGCTGTATGTGTTTATATATGTTCATTTATTTAGTTATTTAATATAATTACAGACGTTACAGTAGGCTGTTTCGCACTGTCTTTGATCTGCAGTTATAATCAACTCATGTTCATAGAAAAGTTAGTAAAAAACATTTCTACACAAGTATTTATGTGTATGAAGCATCTGTTTTGTGAGAAGTGCTTCTCATATGATATGTGAACGACCCATACAGCTTTATTGTAGACATTTCCTCGAGCTAGAATGACGTCGACTGAAACTTTCTGTTATACACCACGCCCACCAAAAGGGTACCCTTGTTAGTGGAAACGCAAGCCTGATAAAGGTGACCCGTACCAAACCGAACCGTACCGTACCGTACCAGTCAGTGGAAACGAGCCATATGTGTCCCACGCTGCTAAAAACACTAGTGGGTTATTTCGAGCAAATTCGTTCTTCCGGTTTGAAACTAATTTTTGAAGCTGCGTCATGGCAATAAGATCTTTGCGTGTAATCCAACATGGAGAGTGAATGTCTCTACCTGTGAGTGCATCGTGACGTCTCTGAGTGTGCAGCATTAATTCATGAGAAAGTCTTGGTTCAAACCAATCAGTGCGCTCTATTGTGAATTAGGTGCAACTTCATTAATATACATAATAACTTTGAAGAAGGTTTTTACCTGTTACAGTGTTCAGACGGCAGAGAGACGTCATGTCGTGTTGCCAAAACAAGTGGAAGAACAAGAATTTGGAGTCAAGGGTCGTCAGTGTTTTGTTTATAATTGTGCTGCAACAAAGGTTTTGTTTTCATTTCCCCGCTTTGAGAGCGCAGCTGGACTCACGTGTGGATTACAGTGCACATGACAGAAATATGTTTGTTTGTATGGAACATTTTTTTACCTGAGAGCTTTTTGCATCTGGAAATGGTGAAATCCGCATTTGCCGCTTGGCTCCTTTTAAAAATGACACGGCTCCAGTTGGTGTTGATTGTCCTGTCTCTACAGATTAGGTAAGTGTGTGTGATCGGTGTTCTTTGTTTGTTTATTCAGGTGACCAACTTAGCTCGTCTCATCAGCAGTACTCTTTCAGTGTTTAAAGACATACCTTAGTCAAAATGATTTAGTTACTAAGTTAACAGTACATTAATATTACTGCAATATTATAGTACGATATTATAGACTGAAAAATCCTCTGTAAATGCTGCTCTCCCAATGTAAATATGTAAACACCTTAATTAAACTATTACCGTTCTGTAGGATCTTCGCTGCATTTTGAAACAGGACAGTCTAAACAAACACAGCTTCCTGACCCTATTCTCTGCACCTAACGTGTGCATCTAAGTTACAGAGAAATGCAGAGGGTTTTTTTTTTTCTCCCATTCGCCGTGTGGTATCAAACATTTCATTGAAACTATACTCTTCCAGCAGCTCCTCACATACAATTTCTCGTTTGTCACGGGGGGCATGCATGATATGTTCTTGAATTAAAGTTAAAGTGCCAAACTGCAGGTCGAAAAATGTATAATTCGACAATTAATTTGATTACTGTTGTCCACAGTCACTGTCTTTCTCCCCTGCGTCTGTATTTGTTTTGCCTCTGTGAAAATCAGCGCATGCTCAAACGAAAACTCCCATTTTCAAGCAAAACCTACCCTCTTTCCCTCCCCTGACTAAATAGAGCTGAACACATCCACTTTCCTGACTTTTTTCAAACTAGAGGTGTGAAAACACCCTGCTGAGACAGGGGTTTTCGTGGCCCTTTAAGACATTAACGAATATGAAAAATGTTAAAGTAACATTACTGAGAGATCACAGTGCATCAGTGTTTTCATATGAAAGTGTGAAGATGTTTTTTCAGACTGAAAGAGAAAGCAGTGCTGTAACAGAACCATGTAATAAATTGTGCCTTTTTTACCCTCTCGTTTTCAATTTAGTTTATGCATATTTTAATAATGCTTATTATATCATATATTATAATCAGTACTTTATGCCAGTGGCTAGCCCCCTGCAGAAAGCCTATTGACCACCTTGGCTTAGTAAAGTCTTTCCTCTCCACACCAGCCATCTCAGTCCCCAGTGAAAGAGTTTTTTCATTTGTAGGGGACATTGTAAATGTGCAAAGGTCTCAGCTTATACCAGAAAACATAGATATACTAATATTTATTTTAAAAGAACGTAAAATCCCAGCACAGTCACACGTTTAGTTTGTATAAAAGAGCCTTCTTTAATTTGTATTGTTCAATTTTTTTTTTTTTTTTTTTTTATTCGTTTTAAAGTTGTAATGTAGCTGCAGTCAAAGTCTTAGTTTGTTAATATTAAAGACTAGGGGTGTAACAGATCACAGTTGATCTGTGATCCATACAGATCACAACTTACAGTTTGGAACGCGCGTGACCTGCGGATTAATCACTTTTTTAACTTGTAGGTTAATCCAACAGTTCTAACAGTTGCAGAGAGATTGTCTTCCATGTCATTCAAATCCACTTCCTTGTAAAGTATAATGGTGACGGAAAAAGTTGTGGTGGGACGTACCTAAATGCGTTCATAGGTTATTAATTAAAGTGTTTTTGCCAATGTTTGTTTTGCCTGCATTAATGCATTCAGTGTAAAGCTGCACACTGAATAGGTTTTCAAAAATGATCCACCTATAATGAAACATGAAGTTTTATGTGTGAATCGCTGAATCATTAATTGGAAATAAATATATGTTTTGTTGTACAAGATGTTGAATTCATATATTTAGCATTATCAGCAACAGTAGCAAAGATCCTTTTTAATGTCATCAAAGATCGTATTTAATAGGCCTATTTTCATTTTTTTTCAGCTGGTTCTTTATTTTATTTTTCATTAAAATTCAATCAATCAATCAATCAATCAATCAATCAATCAATCAATCAATCAATCAACCAATCAACCAGTAAATCAAATCAACCAATCAATGACAGATTAATGAATAGTTAATGAATAAATAAATAAAAATTGAAATACATTCATAAAATGAACTATTAAAACAAATACATAAAATGTCATATATTGAATAACTGAATTAGTTTAAATTTGAATACACTGATCAAATAAACAAACAAACAAACAAACAAATGCATTAATAGTCATTGTTGAAAGAAAGAAAGAAAGAAAGAAAGAAAGAAAGAAAGAAAGAAAGAAAGAAAGAAAGAAAGAAAGAAAGAAAGAAAGAAAGAAAGAAAGAAAGAAAGAAAGAAAAAGAGAATTCAATATCAATATTCAATTCAAGTATATTCAAGCCAAGACTCTTCTCCGAATGCATCTGCTTCATGATGGACATGTTTTTCTTTTCTAAAAGCAGAATGAGTGTTGGCATCCTGTGGCTAAAGTATTTTTATTTTTATTTTTTTCTGGACGGTGATGCATTGTGTGCTGCATGAGAGCGACCCGAGGCGATTTTTGCTTTCATAGGTGAAACGCAGTGAAGAAGCATCGTCGCACTAATGCTGTACAAACAATATGGAGAGCAGAATAAGCTGGAGACTGCAGCCATGTGAGTTTCATGGCAGCGGCAGTGCTGTATATTACATATATTAAATGCACAAATCAAGCTGGTGAAATAGTCCTTCTTTTACCTCTAACAGAAGATGATGGGGGTTTAGCAAAACTGATAAAGGAGACATCGATTCCACTGTCGTTTTGGATCAAATTGTCTATTAAATGTGTTCACTGAAAGCATTTTGTGATTTTTTTTTTTTTTTATAATAGCTGGATTGCTTGTAGAGAAAATAAATGACAAAAAAATAATAATAATAAACTACATTATTTAGTGAGTGATTGGGTCTGCTGATGCATTTTGCTTTATCTTTGATTCCATGGTAACTGTGGACGAAGAACAGATTTGTGGATAATGCAGTTCCTCAGGAATTATAAAATTGCATGAAGGTAAAATCCATCCATCCATCCATCCATCCGTCCATCCATCTACACTCAAAGAAAAATAGTGTTTGGTTAAACTACTTATTTAAAATGAGCTGAAACAACACTGTTAAGTTAACTTAATTCCTCCATGTTGTCCCAACTCAAATCCATTGTGTGGAACCCAACATAATTTAGTCTATTTAAAGTTACAGTCTATCTATCCATCCATCCATCCATCCATCCATCTATCTATTTATCCATTCATCCATCCATCCATCCATCCATTCATTCAGTTATCTATCTACACTTTAAAAACTGAGTTTGTTCAAACTACTTATTTAAAATGAGCTGAAGCATCACAATTAAAGTTTTTTTTCTTTTCTTACAACACTATACTCACAACATTTGCACAACACTTAATGCATTTCTCAAAACAATTAGTAGAAACTGCAAAACCTAGTTGATAACCTGCAAAAACATGTCATCTGCTCAAAATGGATAGCTCATTCTTCAAAAGCAAGTAATTATGTCAATGAAAGTGTCATCAAGATGAAAAAGTCCTGACACAACTCACTGAAAAAAAGTGTTGCATGCAAAACTGTTGCAAACAATTTATTTGTGTTGAATTTAAACAAACAAATTAAATTTAATAATGTTCAACTTAATTTGTTTTGTCATGTTTTCATCATGTAAATTTACTCTACATTTTTTCCAATGCAAAAAAACTGCACAAAACAGCACTATATACTATTTGCACAGCCATTTGAAAACTACAGTAAAGTTTGACCACTGTATTTAGTGAGGCATCTGAGTACAAGACACTGAATATGTATGTTTCACATTTTTACTGCATATGCATATTGACAGCATTGTGCAAAAGAATAATCACACCCTTATTTACTACAAACATAAACTTCCTTTGGGTAGAGCTGTGCACAACTGTAAACAATATTGCAGTACATATTGGAACTGAACCTACAGCATACACAGGTCTGTAAATCATTCAAGAAATTGTTCAATTTAAAAGACGTTTTCAGGAAAAAAAAAAAAAAAAAAGATTTCATTTCTTTTTTTTATAGAATTTGCTTGACAGGTTTTGACAACTAGTTCAACATTTTGTATGTAATGACTCAAGTAGTGAAACGAGGACTATTACTTTTATATGGAATAACTATTCAGCATTCACAAGTTTAGTTAATTTTGACTGACATGATGTAAGCAAATTATTATGTTATAAAACAGCAGAGAGTTGTATGAAAGCAATTGATGCATGTTCAAATGCATTTGCAATTTGTTGGAAGGAATGAGAAACTGCTACTATGATGTGCACAAATAACTAATTGTTTTGAGAAATGCATTAACTGTTGTGAAAATGTAAATAGTGTTGTGAGAAATGCACCAAAGCCACTGAGGGAAACTGTAAGTTAACTTAATCCCTTTATGTTGTCCAAACTCAAATCAATTTTGTGGAACAACATTATCTACAGTCTATTTACAGTTACAGTCCATCCATCCATCCATCCATCCATCCCATCCATCCATCCATCCATCCATGTATTCATATATATATATATATATATATATATATATATATATATATATATATATATATATATATATATATATATATATATATATATATATATATATATATCTACTATATCCATGGATGGATGGATGGATGGATGGATATAAGGATATATATATATCCTTATATCCTTATATCCATTCATCCATCCATGGAATTTGAGGGTCAAAGTAGATGTTGTTCGAGGGTAGCCAATAAAGATGACAAGCAGGAATTATGCAAATGTGTTAGGTAGATCAATTACAAAAATGAAACTGGAATATTTGAATGCTTGTTTCAGCAGTTCTCAGACAATCACTTTACACTGCACTTTGATCTTTAAAACTCTGAAGACCTTTTACATGGACCTTCAGCAACTGTATTTTAGACACTGCATGGAAAATAATATTTAAAATAAATAAATAAATAACAGACACTTTAATATATTGTTATGTAATGACGTGTACATTGATTGATTGATTGGTCAGTTGTTTGGTTTATTCATTCATTATTCATTCATTCATTCATTCATTCATTCATTCATTTAACATAATTTGTCAGTAATTGGTCATCAGTTATTTAATTAAATCTATGTATTATTAAAGTATAAGAGAAAATATATTTTACTTGAGATGTTATCGGATGACAAAATTCAATATGAATAGCACTGTAACAATTTACTCAAGTAAAAATATCATTACTTGCTCAAAGTCTCATTTATTGCCTCAGTAAATAAACCATAACGTCTCAGCTTTTGTATTGCTTAATGTTTCAGAATGGATATTTCAAAAGCTCAAGCAGTATAGTTGTAAAAATCCGCCATGTTGCTGTAACATTACTACAAGTCCCATCTCCTGTGACACAGCTTTATCTTAGCACTTCCCCTAAAATCCACTCAGAAGTAAAATACAGCCGAGGCATTTATTTGGGATGAAAGTCACACGCCGGTGAATCTGAATCATATTTGAGAGATCAGGGATAAGCTTTGGATGTGACGGTCGAGTGGTAAGTCTTTTGGGGATACGTGACAGTAATTCACCTTTACGCGTCCTGACAGACGTGGTGAGACGATCCGCGACGGATCCGCTACTTTTTCCAAACACACAAGTCATCACGCCGTCTGCAGATAAATGACTGAGATCATTTATTCATTAACAGACTGACAGAAGCGTTGTGTACTAGAAATACACAGACCTTGAGCCAAATGAATACAATGAGAGCGTGATTCATTACTGACTATTCTATTAAAGCAGTCTTGTAGTCATGGAAACACTCTAAGACGATACTCTCTAATGCTAGAAAGTATGAACTAATGAACTCCCGCACATCTACCTTTTTTGTTTGTGTATATGTTGTGGAAATATATGGATTTCTATGGATCTCGGTGGAATGGGACCTTGCTTTGTCTCATTGGAATTATCCATTCATAAATTCAACCGCACAAAATGAATCATTAATTACTTTAATACAACAACTGAATGCAACATCATCCAGAATGCACCGTATGGTCATGAGCTGCTGCAGTTGGCTAAATTTTTAACTCAAAAAATTAAAGCGTTAAATATTTATCATTACTATCAGGGTTGATCAAATACGTGCTGCGGCTATTCCCTGAATGTGGAAGGGAAAATGTCTCAGGGTATTTGAAAGCGAGGTAATAGATGAAAGCAGTTACAGCATTATTTTTTTTAAGATGTCATGATACCTGCAGTCAGTCTGTAATGCTGAGACATGATGCTGGAAACCAGCGTTCTGCAGATGCTGAAGTGTTCTTGCCCATCAATTGGTTTCAAAGCCAATGAGCTCATTAAAGGAGGCATATCTGGGTTTTACAGCTTTCTTTGGTATAATGTTGCTGTTAGAGCTTGAAAAAGAGATTTTAAATTATATCATATTAAATTATGATATCCACTGCATACACAGTTAATATATACATTATATAATGTAATAAAATATTTGCAACCAGGTAAAGGTGCAGTGTGTAAGTTTTACACCTAGTGGTTGAACTAGGTATTGCACCCCCGTTCAAAAAACACGCAGACAAGAGCAGGTTGTCAGATTGAAGACACCAACAGGAGTGTGCCTGATTTTCAAGCCTAAAGGCTAATTTAAGGCTGATTTAAATCGTATTCAAAATAAAAGCAACAATATGTGCATAGAAGAACTATTTTCCACATTAAAAGGAGTTTTGTTCTAACCAACACCTGAAATTTATATTTTAGAAACGGCTTCTATTTCTTGCAGCCGAACAACAAGATAAACTGACAATAGGTACACCTCATGTGCTTTATTCAGTGTTAAATACTAATAGTGTGAGTTTGAATGTCATTTCACAGGACATTTATTGCCATACCACTAAAAGCAGAGGCAGATAGTTTACCTCAGATCTGAGTTTACCAAATTGAACTTTAGAACTGTGACTCAGTGGATATTAACATTTATCAGTGAATCAGCATGTACATTTAATAATGTGAGAGAGGTTTTATATGCATTAATTAGATTGTAAGCCTTACCATTTTGTTGGAGTGCAGTGATTGCACTATTATGTGCTTCTGAATGTCTGTATTTAAATTTCCGTCGTGTTTCATGGTGCAAACAGACAAATTGCTCACCACTGCAAATCTCATCACATAGTGTGTTGTCACAGGGTTACACTGTAACCTGCTCACCTGTTTATGTTCATAATATTTACAGTTGAAGTCAGAATTATTAGCCCTCCTTTGATTTATTTTATTTTTTTTAATATTTCCTAAATGATGTTTAACAGAGCAAGGAATGTATGTCTGATAATTTATTTTTTCATCTGGAGAAAGTCTTATTTGTTTTATTTCGGCTAGAATAAAAGCAGGGTTTTTTTAAATCATTTTAAGGTCAAAATTATTAGCCCCTTTAAGCAATTTTTTTTCGATAGTCTACAGAACAAACCATCATTATACAATAACTAGTTAACCTAATTAACCTAGTTAAGCCTTTAAATGTCACTTTAAGCTGTATAGAAGTGTCTTGAAAATATCTAGTGAAATATTATTTACTGTCATCATGGCAAATATAAAATAAATCAGTTATTAGAAATGAGTTATTAAAACTATTATGTTTGTAAATGTGTTGAAAAAAATCTTCTCTCCATTAAACAGAAATTGGGAGAAAAATAAACGGGGGGCTAATAATTCTGACTTCAACTGTATATTATTTGCTAATAAAGAGCCTTCATGACTGAATGAATCAAATATGCTGTGTTCCACCAAAGCAACCCAGGTGCTGAAATATAACTGGCTAAACTGGCATTGGGTGAGTTAAATGACCAAAACAAAGACAGATGTTCCAGCACGCAACACACATTTTCAAAGCTTTAGCATTGTTTTACAGATAAACAAGAATGGTCACTTAGCATGTTTCTTAAACATCTGCAAACATATTATGGTGTTTTTATGCTTTAGAAGATTAAAAAACTTACATATAGCACCTTTAGGTTTGAAAAATTTGTAAATTCAATGAATCATTTTCCAATAAATCAAATGAATGAATCAAACTCCTTCAAATGCCTCAATTGTTTGTTTTTTTTTCTTCTGGGAATGTACTTTTTTGTGTTGTGTTGTGTTATCAGTGTGATATCTTTAACACGGGAACTACCAAACTTCTTCTATTGGCCATGGTGGTCTCTTTAACCGTTCATATTGAATTGTTTCAATTGTTTTCTTATTTACATTCAAAGATTCTATTGAGATTAAGTATATAGAGTCCTCATATTTTATGAAATCATTAACTTAAAAATATGATTTTTTTTTTTTTTTTTTGTGATATAGCCTATATATTTGTACAAGTGGCTAGAACAGGTACTCCTATCACTTTGTCCAGCAAGCAGAAGAGTTGAAGTCAGAGTGAACATGTTTTATTTGGAAGTTTGAAAGACATGTCTGAAGTAAAGTTATGTAAGTTAAGTTATGTAAGTTATGTAAAGTTGCATGGCAACAGAGGCACACATATTCAAAGGTGTGGGGAAAAAGTAGCAGATGCTAAAATGCATGGGGTTCATGACCATAAGGTAGCCTACAGTAGAAATGTTCAAAACTCTTCCGTGTTGTACTTGTAAATAATGTAAGAATGAAATATAAATACACATTTAGGATGGATCTGGGTACAAATTACAAAACCAAAAAATTGTCAAAGTCCAAGACATGCTGATTTACTAATAAAAATATACAATTTATTCCCAAACTGTTTCCATTTACAGAACAATCGTATTATTATTATAATTATTATTATTATTTTTTTTTTTGCGAACGTGGATAGCATTGAATCTCGAACCTTTAGATCATGTAACACCCCTAATAAATATATATATATATATATATATATATATATATATATATATATATATATATATATATATATATATATATATATATATATATATATATATATATATATATATATATATATATATATATATATATATATATATATAATTGGAGACAGAATTGGATATGAACCGCACATCAAGTGCTTTGCACACATCTGGCAACCCGGTCTGCCTCTGTGTTGCGCGTCGCTTGTTTGCTTGGGCGGCTGTGCCATAATCGCTTCTTTCAGTGGAGTTCAAAAGTTGATGCATCCAAAAGCAAAGGCTGCTACAACCATACCCACACAAATTAATCATGGACATTACCACAGACCACATATACTGTATATGTACTGTAGGTTTATACATGATGTGCTGCAAACAAGGAGTTTAAATTGACCAGGCTTTACATCACATGCAGATGTTTTGTTTGTTGACATAACAGACACAATCTGTTTATGCTAGTAACTAATTTGCTTTTAAAGAACAAAAATATGAAAGCATAACAGATTTGCACTTGAAATGTTATTTTGTTATACTCATAAGAAACATTATTTTTATTTATATTATTATATAAACATTATTTATTATTTACCATTATTTTTGTGATAAATTTAAAACCCCCTATCAGATATATCAGTTGACATGAAAGCAAATTTATATATGTAAAAAGTCATTAGACTACTATTTTTCATAACACATTTAATATAAACCATAAAATTAGGCAGCTTTTTTAAAAAAGGCAGATATATACTGTCGTTTTCCTGATCTACAGCTATATAAAATATTGTTTTTTGTTTATACAGTTTAATTTATATCAGCTTCCTAGTTCAAGCTCCACTTACTCTAAAGTCAAGTTAATACATGGTCCAATGTGCATTTCTAAGAGACAGAAATTGAATATTAATATTGCATGTGGAGCTCTAAATGTGAAAAATACTTCCAGCCATTGACGTGTATGCTAATGTAGTTTGAATATCTTTATATGAATATTTTCCCGCTTTGATGAAATAGATGCAACTGCTGACAAGCATGCAAAATAAAAAAATAATAAAAAAACATTGCATAAATCTAGTATAAATCTTACACAAACTCATTCTGACCAACTGGGAATGTTGCATGTAATTCCACATGAAAGGCAGCATATAGAAATGACGTGCAAGAGATGAACACACACACACACACACACACGCACACGCACACACACGCACATACCCTCTGGCTGGAGTTGCAACGAGTAATGCTCTCCTCTCATAATAAACACATCCACATTTCACATCCAAGTTGCTCTAATATACCAGAGAGAAAATTTATGGCACATCGCTGATTTGTTTGCTGTTATTAATGGGGCAGGGAGGAAGGAAGTGCTCTGCAATATCTGACCTCTGAGAGTGCATTAAATCAAGGCATTAGGGCCTGTGTTAATAAAAAGGATAGCAGAGGCGGAGCACCTCGGCCAAAGCAAACACACCCCAGACACAACATAGGCCTCCAGCAGCACAACAAGGGAATTAATTTTGGGGTTTAATATGTCATATCAGGGCAGCGAGTGGGTGAACTGAGCGAGGTGTGAAGAAGGTCTGTGTAGAGCCCCTGGATGAATATCCATCAAACAGTTTTTTTTTTTTTTCTAATCAAAAAAACACTCTCACAAAAAAGAAATATAAATAAATAAATAAATAAAATGCCTAATAATAATAATAATAATAATATGAAAACATAAGCACAACTAAACAAAACTCATAACATAACAAAAACAAAAACAAAGACAATATATATATATATATATATTTATGTGTGTGTGTGTGTGTGTGTGTGTGTGTGTGCGTGCGTGCGTGCGTGCGTGCGTGTTTGTATGCCATATTTGTTTTTTTGTTTTTTCTTGTTCCTTTGTTTTGTGTGTTTAGTTTAGTTTCATTCTGTTTTCATGGTCTGTTCTTGTATTTCAATAATTTTTTTTGTAGTTTTAGTTTTTACCTTTTATATTTTATTTTGTGTTTTGTTGATTTGGTTTTTCTTATTTTTACATATTTATTATTATTATTATTATTATTATTATTATTATTATTATTATTATTATTATTAGTAGTAGTAGTAGTAGTAGTAGTAGTAGTAGTAGTAGTAGCAGTAGTATTATCAATATTATTTAATTATTATTAATAACAATATTATTATATATTTTTTGGGTTATTATTTTATGTGTTTAAGTTATGTTAAAATTATGTCATATATACATTATATAATGCCTTATATTACTTAGATTAATATAATAAGAAATAAGTAATATAATGAAATATCAAACGCAAAAAATACAATTAAAAGAAAATAAACAACATAAAATGTTAAACAAATTTTAAAACAAAACAGACAATTTATTTATTAATCAATGAAAAGTTTTAATTACTACAAAAAAAAAAACAGAAGGAAAAAGAAAAACAACACAACTTAACACAAGTTTAACAACTTAAACATAAAATAATAATAATAATAATAATAATAATAATAATAATAATAATAATAATAATAATAATAATAATAATAATAATAATAATAATAATAATAACAAAACCCAAACTAAAAAATAAAGGTAAAACATAAAACTAACAAAAAAGTATCAAATAAAAACTAACCATAATAACATTAAACAACATACATAAAATAAACTAAATACAGCATGGTAACCAAAACAAAATGCAAAGTAACATCAGTGAAACAATTAAAATAATAATACTAATAATAATAATACTAACTAATAATACTAATAATAAAAATAATAATAATAATAAAACTAATAAATAATAATACTAATAATAAAAATAATAATAATAATAAAACTAATAAATAATAATACTAATAATAAAAATAATAATAATAATAAAACTAATAAATAATAATACTAATAATAAAAATAATAATAATAATAAAACTAATAAATAATAATACTAATAATAACAATTAAAAGCAGTAAAAATAAATTAAATAAAACCAAATTAGCAAAACACAAAATAAAATATTTAATGTAAAAATAAATAAATAAATTAAATAAAATTAAATTAAATTAAAAAACAGAGCATAAAATCATAAATCAGAATGAAAATTAACTAAAAACAACAATCAAAATAAAATGCAAAATAACATCATGAGAAACACATTGAAAAAATAATAATAAACAAATAAAAATGTTTAGTTAAATATGAAAATCCTGACTCATTTTACCCATATTAGTACCCATATACTATAGGAGATTCAAGTTATAACAAAAGCATAAACAAAAATTTTCAAGCTCCGAAACACCCCCACTGGATGTACATTTATAATCATCAGCCTCTTATGCATCTCTGAAATTTCATTCATGTTTCCAAACATTCATTTGGCTTATGCGAGAAGTGCCAACGATTTGCCATCAGAGTGTGAGGTTTGTATATGCAAGCAGCACGGAACAACACAAGGGTGAGTAAATGATGATAGATTTTAATATTCGCTGAACTAATCAAATGGCATCTATAACAATTTACAGATCTTACGAAACCCATAATATGGCATCAATAGTTTTTAATTCTGCATACAGCTTAAAACAAACTGTTCTTTCGCGAATCTCCCGTCATCACAATAGACAGTCATAAACAGAAACAATGGCATGCTGGACACTTATTAATTGTTAATTTGAACTCATCGAAGAATTGAAAAGTATTGTCGTGTACAACGCTTGACAACCGCAAGAAACACGACATCGAAAAAAACAAACTGAACAAACCGGTTGCAAAGCACCACGGCTAACCCAGTGGTTAGCACTGCTGCTTCACAGCAAGAATGTCACTGGTTAGAGTCTATAATGGGCCAATCTGTGTTTCTGTGCAGAGTCTACATGTTCTCCCAATGCTTGCATGGGTTTTTCCCGGGTTCCCCGGTTTCCTCCCACCATCCAAAGACATACATTATAAGTAAACTGACTAATCACTAAAGTGGCATCATAAACAAACTCTTAGTCAGCTTTATCTCATAGCAATTCCTAACTCATTAATAAACTCCCCTCTCGTCCTTCAAACGGAAGGAAGCCCTGGGCTCGATGATAGTCTGAGCTCAGGGGCCCATTCTTCGTACCTCGATAAATGATCTAAGATTATTTGACAGATCCTGGATCTTTTAATCTTGATAACTGATCACTGGCTAATTTGGTTGTTCAAACAAGTTCGCGAATCAGATTAAAATGTCTGAATGAACTTGTCTGAGATTGCTGCGTGTGTTGTGAAGGACAGATCTATCGATCCTCGAAATCCTGACCAGCAATGTAACAATTGGCTGACGGCACAGCAGCGCAATGACATCAACTGATTAATATTTAATTCTCCATGTGAGCCAAATTAAATAAAATTATAGTAAACAGTTTGTTAAATATGATGGACAATAACCTTTCAACTTTGTTCTGGGCTACAGGCTTTACACTTTCTTGTGTCAAGAGTATTTAGCATTTATTTAGTTTTACATATAGAGCGGGTTTTCTTTATTATAGTAACCATAGTAGTATTATAGAAGCCGGTTTCTTAATCGGTATAAAGAATATCTGGATGTTTAAATTAATTTTGCATCACAAAAGCATTTTGATATTGGTAACAGTGTCTGTAAAGTTTGTGAATCATCAAATCCC
The DNA here is from genome assembly GCF_903798145.1 of Danio aesculapii. Lineage (NCBI taxonomy): Eukaryota > Metazoa > Chordata > Actinopteri > Cypriniformes > Danionidae > Danio > Danio aesculapii. Next base: position 53,831,749 of record NC_079437.1, on the reverse strand, counting down.
CGGCATATTAACTGTCAAAACATGTTCATCACTGCGTAAATGTATTATTCCTTTTAAAAAAGTTGCATATTGTGCATATATATTATTATACACAAGTAGGCTACTAAAGTGATTGTACGCGTTTGTATCTATAAAGTTCATATCAATAAATTTTCTTTGTCTTTGTACTTTTATTTTGGAGTGCAGATTGCATAAGTTTTATTAACATTTATATTTAAACTTATATATAATTTTGAACTATATATATATATATATATATATATATATATATATATATATATATATATATATATATATATATATATATATATATATATATATATATTATATTTACTATTTTCCCGAGTATAGATAACTACTACTGTAAGAAAATTTCAGCATTCGGTACATACTTTCAATATTACCTTTGCTTAAACTGACCCGATCTAATCCTGTGTATATGAAATAAGCCTGCTCCTGAGCCGGTTTGAGCTACAAGAATTGTTTCTATGACAACTCTCAATAGAGTTTTGAAGAACGAAACGATCCTGGATTGTGTCAAATCGTCAATAACCAAATCCAGCTAACTGAGTAATCCACGTACAAAGAACGAACCTCTGAAAGAGATCAAACCTCAGCCAGGTAAGGAAAAGTAATGCAAAAGTAATTCTGAAGTAATATAATGCATTAGGGGGCGATCACACCGGATATCCATTTACGTTCTTAAAACGTGAGGCGCACCTCATTGCCTTTTTTTGACAAGAAAAAAAGAAGCGCAGTGCACTTTTTTATGTCGTTAGGCAACAACTAAATCAACTGGGCATTGAGCGAGAGTGATGCTGTTGATATTACATTATTATATATTTAATAACATTGTGATATTCAAGATTTGTGAAGTCAAGCAGTTCCGGATAACTCAAAACAGCAAACACAAACTCTCCTCAATCTTTTTCAAAGTCCCCGTTGTTGTCCTGACAACACAAACACTGCAGGCACCTCAACGGAAACCCCGCATCGGCTTTGATTTGATTGAAGAATGAAAAAGACGCGAGTGACGTAACACGTTTTCCTCTCAGAGTTGACTTTTTTCAACTGCGAGTGCACGGTGTGCAAGAGCAAAAATGCAAGGCGCATGAGCACCGTGCAAAACAATAGCGGCCATTAGTAAATCATTCAAAAAAGGTGCCTCTTAACGCAAAAAGTGTGTTCGGTGTGATCAGCCCCCTTACTTTCCCTAAAAAATAACTAAGAAGCGAAACTAGTTATTTTTTTGGGAGAGTAACTCAATATTGTAATGCACAACTTTCAAAAGTAACCTTTTCCCAACACTGGCTGTGATGTGAATGAAAATGTTAATTGTTGTCTACAAATTTGGTTTCAGAAATAAATGTTACAAGTGCAATGTTGTGTGTATCACCCCCCAAAATGTCCCACAATACTCAAAACATTGCAGAAATGTTGCATGCGTACCATACAGATAGGATTCCTTTTTTGAAATACAGGCTAAATTAGAAACACACCACGTATCATTGCAATTGGCTCAGGACAGCCCCAACAATACAAATAAACAAACATCAATGAAGCAAAACAACAGTGTAAACACACACACACAAAAACGTCCTTGTCTATATATAAAACCCAAATGACTCATTAATCAAAGAGATGTAGAAGACTCAAGTTATAACAAAAGCATACAGTGATTAGAGACTATCAAGCTCGGAAAACGTTTTAACCTTCAAAGAATCAAACAGAACATTTCAAAGGCCCAATAAAACAAAAACTAATGAAATAGACCAACTACAACTACAAATTAAATCTAAAAAAGCAACAAACAATCCCCAAGAGCTGAGAGTAAAACTGAAGCCTTGCATTGACAGAAACTGTGTGACAGATGTCTGTTTTCATTTTGACAGACAGTGGCTGAGAATATGTGGGTGTAAATCATAAAGGCTCGCCAGGACCTCGTCTGATCGGCGCAAAGAATATGAGCATTTCCAAAGCCAGGAACAACACGAAAAACACAGTGGCTTTTGTCTGAACGTGTCTTTATGGGTCACTTTTAGTGTAACTTACAATGCAAAGCAACACGTGGACAGACAGAATTGTCTGTTATTGCACCAGTGCCACAGGAGGCTCGATTACATTCATTATCACAACAGGAACTGCTTCACTGACTTACCATAATTGACAGAACATGCGGCGAACTTTGTTGTGTCTTTCATTTGAGTATAATGTGGAAGGTAAAAAGGAAAGTGCATAGTGTCAGCGACAGGATGAAATGAGAGCTAAAAAGCGAAAGAGGGACATGTAAAGCGCAGCGGGGCTTCTTTCGCTTTAGGTAGGCGGCATGCTGTTTCATTGCTGTGTCACTTTCTTCAAATAACATGAATATAATGCTGTCCAAACTTTTAGATTTCCCACTTGAGCAACTTCTGAGCACCTATGTTCAGCTGATCTGTATTTCTTTTTGTGCATTCACGATGTGGAGTTCACTCAGCTCTCTGTTTCTAAAATCCACATATGTTATTATTGTATGTTATTATTGTAGTTGTTTATTCTAAAAATGTGACAAAATGCTACATGGAATCCATCCGCCCATCCATCAGTCCATCCATCCAACCACCCACCCATCGATCCATACTTCCATCCACCCATCCATCCATCCAGCCATCCATCCATCCATCCATCCATCCATCTATCCATCCACCTACCCCTTCATCCAACCATCCATTATCATCCATCCACCCATCCATTCATCCACTCATTCATCCCGACTCATCCAGCCATCCATCCATCCATCCATTATCATCCACCAACCCACCCACCCATTCATCTATTCATCCATCCATCCACACATTTATCCACCCATCTATCTATCCATCCATCCATTCACTCATCCATACATCTCTTATCATCCAACCATCCATTCACCCACCCACTCATCCATCCATCATCATCATCCATCCATCCATCCATCTATCCACCTAACCACCCACCCATCCATCCATTCATCCATCCATCCATTCATCTGTTATCATCTATCCATCCATCCATCCATCCATCCAGCCATCCATCCATCGAACCATCCATTATCATCCATCCATCCATTCATCCACTAACCCACTCTTCAATTCCTCTGTCCATCCATCCATTATCATCTTTCCATTCACCCATCCATTTGTCCATCCATCCATCCATCCATCCATCCACCGAATCATCCAGCCATCCATCCATCCATCCATTATCATCCACCAACCCACCCACCCATTCATCCATTTATCCATCCATCCACCTATTCATCCACCCATCCATCTATCCATCCATTCACTCATCCAACCATCCATTCACCCACCCACTCATCCATCCATCATCATCCATCCATCTATCCACCTAACCACCCACCCATCCATCTATCCATCCATGCATCCATCGTCATCTATGCATCTATTATCATCTATCCATCCATCCATTCATTCATCCATCGACCCATCCATTATCATCATCCATCCATCCATCCACTAACCCACTCTTCAATTCCTCTGTCCATCCAACCATTATCATCCATCCATCAATCCATCCATCCATCCATCCATCCATCCATCCATCCATCCATCCATCCATCCATCCACCAATCTGTTCTTCCAGCCACCCATCCATTATCATCCAGCCATCCACCCACCCACTGACCCATCTATATTTTCAATTATGCTCACCAATGGTTGTTGAAAATAAAAAAAGACCAAAAAAAAAAAAAGCGAAAAAAAATCTATAAAATAAAAACAATATGAAAGAGTAACATTGTGAAATCTTATTACAATATTAAATATGTTTTTGTATTTTATTTTTCATTTGTACGTTTAATTATAAAGACATACTTTTAATTTGATATATTTGATATATTTATATTTTGGTTGTTGGTATGCATGTACTGTATTTATTTATTTATTACTAAAACCTGTATTTTGGTAAAGTCTTAGTAAAGCTAAAAGTCTACTTTAAATACTGTATAAAAAGCTGAACTGAAACATTGATAGCTGAACTATTTAAAAATATGATTGAAACAATTAGTGCCTGGGTTTAGCTATATTTTATCCAAATTTGAGTTCAAACAACCAACACAATTTTTAAGTGTACTGCATGGATGTCTAATTCAAATGTATTGTATAATTGTTTATGTAAATCTTTTAAAACAATTTATAATAAGAGTTGTATATCTTCTTTTTTGTTTATGAAATGATTTGCCATGCCTGTTGCTCAAACAGAAATGCTGAACTGACCTTCAATTTTCCGTTTATGATTGTGTTCGAAACCCAACTATGGGTCTGTATGAATCTCTAAGTGACCCTCTGTTACTTGATGACAAATAATCCAGTCAAACATCAACTTCCACAACCAAACAGTGCAGACATCATGGAAAAACTCCAGAAAGGGTGTGTGTGTTTCCACTGCGCATGATAATCTGAGCATGACACAGTCAGCCAAAGGCGAAGTCTAAGAGAACTGAGCAAACAGAGCATCACTGTCTCAATGTGCCTCAGCCTTGGGCATCTATCAGCACTGAGGATGTTTTACAACACGTCGACACCTCAAACCAGAAACACAGAGAAAAGAACATCAAATATGTTGAAGACGAGCTAAAGAACAGAAGGAACTGTCAGCGAGCGCCAACGCACCATGAAGGAATGGGCACATTACAAGCGTACATTACAAGATACGACTATCTATTAATAAACACAAGGGTGGAATAAACCAACACAATCTTAGAACAATTCAGAACTTTTGAATGTAGTGGATAATTTGTATAATACGATATGGGAAAAACCCAAAATTCATACATAACATCCAGATCAACAATCCACTTAATATTCATTCATTCATTTTATTTTCGGCTTAGTCCCTTTATTAATCTGGGGTCTCCACAGCGGAATGAACAACCAACTTTTCCAGCATACGTTTTACGCAGCGGATGCCCTTCCAGCTGCAACCCATCACTGGGAAACACCCATACACACTCATTCACACACTTTCACAATGGACAATTTTAGCTTACCCAATTCACCTATAGCACATGTCTTTGGACTGTGGAGGAAACCGGAGCATGTAATGTCTGATGGTAAGTAATTCCATGTTTTCATTCATCTATACATTACAGTTTAATTGCTTTGCATTAGTTTTTGAAATGTAAAGCAAACAATTTCCTTTCGATGCATGCCTGGTGTTAAAATTATGACTAGTATCTGTCCATTAACATATCTGTTAGTGGACTAAAGAGTCTTAAAATCCAATGGGAACAGGTCTTGGTTAGTTGGTTGATAGAGTAAATGAAATATCCAAAAATCTAAACACAACGTAAACACAGTAGCTCTGTGAAATATTATAATACATATTATAACTCTATAATACATAATATTATAACTCTGCAAATATTATTACAACAAGAAAAGACATGTTTTGTCTGTTTTGTTAAAGGTGAATTTTGCAATATGTTGGAGCTGAATTTTCTAGCATCATTACTCCAGTCTTCATTGTCACATGATCTATCACTTCGACACCTCAAACCCAAAATGCGAACATCAAACATGTTGAAGACGATGTAAAGAACAGAAGGAACTGTCAGAAAATGATGAAAAAATGGGCACATTACAAGCATCACAGATTAAACTGTCTGTCATTAAACACTAGGTATAACATTCCCTCCTCTGGCAATGCTCTGTTGGTTAACTAATTATCATGCCACATTTATTTTGCACGCCCGAAGCGTTTGTTGCATTTACCCTAGGTGGAGCCTTGCTGGTTTTCTCCAAAACAGATCTCGGTGTGAGCGATTGAGCAGGAACTGTGGCTATGCAAAGCCAAGGGCTGCTGGGATTGCTTCATTTACATTGCACAGATTGCATCAGGAATTCTGAGACGTTTCCCTGTTAATTGGGGACAACATGCACCGAAAGAGATATGCACTGACACGGAAGCACAATAGCATCACAGGCCAGTCCCTAATTAGTGAGCGTTAATGACTACAGCACATGCTTGACCATGACCGTGATATTCTGCCAGTCAGTAAACACGGGGGGCTTTCGAAAAATGGTGCATTTTGTGAAGAAAAAAGGAAAATATAAAACAAAGCCTGCAATGTTAAACCAACAGAACTAAATAGTATGTATATACATGTAATACAATAAACATTAATTAATTGTAACGAACATAAAACAGACACAAAAAATTATTAAAAACAACAAAACATATATTATAAAGCATAACATGAAACAAAAGCATAAAACAATGAAAAGAAAAACAGCAACACACACAGAATATTCCACAGATTGCATCAGATTTCCTTTCTTTTTCATGCACTGAAAGAGAATAGATATTGACTGAAGGTGCATTTTAAAAGGAGAAAAAATGGAGATAGAGAAAAAACACAACTAAAAAAGCCAAGAATACAAAACATATAGGGAGAAAAAGGCAACACACAATGCAAAACATAAAATAAGACAAAAAAACACACAAATAACAACATTGAACACAACATGAATTGCAAAACCAAAAAGAAAAGTAGAAAAAAATGAACAAAATATGCTCATTAGGGTTATGCGATTATTCGAATAGCAATCGCGATTTGAAACGTTGCGATTAGCAAGTCGCAAGAGGCTGTGATAGAAATATATTTCTATTACTTAATTTCCGCTTTCCAGAGCTAATGCATGACTGCCATCTATGTGTAGTCTTACTTGACAATTGAGTGAGCACAATTGAGTGATGAGTGTCTTGCTAAAAAGTCAACTCAAAGTATTGCCAGTGACACTCAATCTAGTAGCAAGCAACAGCAAAGTACAATTTCAGAGTTGTTTTTAAGCCATGTTAGTTTACTGCGTGTTCTGAATTTTTATAATTATAATTATATATTTTTTGTTTTTATAATAAGCTACACTATCTAACTAA
>NC_079437.1:53792331-53819831 GCF_903798145.1 Danio aesculapii | reverse complement strand
GTGATGGGCTTTCTTGCACAGCTGGATGTTGGACTTTTGAAAAATAGCTGTTTGCCCTGGGCAAATGGAAGTGGATTCTACTTGGTCTTAAAGCCTTTTTTTAATGGGTTATTTTTACTATTTATGATGGCATAGCAGTCAATATATGAGAAATGAGCTCATCAATGGGACAAATTCTGGACTTTTGTCAGTGAGGAGTGGGTCTTCCAAACCACCCGAACCCCCCATGGCTATGGGCCTGGACAGAACAGTACATTCACAGAATAGAATTTTTAGAAAAAAAAAAAAAAAAAAAAAAACTTGTAAGACTGGAAGGAAATCTTTAATGTTACATTAAATCAAGGACTACTTTTTAGATTGCATATCTTTACTTGAATACAGTATTTGAACACTTGCGACATCTTTTATTTTAAAACCTTTGTTTTAATATGGCAACAAAATATTGTACTCCTAGGACATGCTAATATTTGGCTGACACACAAAAACTATTTAAAAATCTGAAATTTGAGGGTTAAAAAAATCTAAATATGGAGAAAAAAAATCACCTTTTAATTTATCTAAATTAAGCTATTAGCAATGCATATTATTAACCAAAATGCTTAGATAACTCTTTATTTTGATGGTCCATTTGAGTATTAGTAGACTGTCTGCTTAATATCTGCTTCTTCAACAGACATTTAACTGACTATAAGAAAACTTGCAAATACATGTCAACTTGCACTAACTAATAATCTAATGAGAATTGGCATGCAGATGCAATGTAACCTAAATTCAACAAACAGACCTTCAAAATAAAGTGTGACCAATTTTTGTTTTGAGATTTACCTTTGAGGGACAGGATCTTTACTTAACACTTAAATCAATAATTTTGACCCATACAATGTATGTTTTGGCTATTCACAAAAACATACCTGTGCAACGTAAAACAGATTTTGTTGTCCAAGATCCAAGTGTAAGGGTAAAATATCATACATAACTGTCTTCTTTGCAGTATTGTTAGAAATAGAAATAGACAAGTTAAGCAACTGCAGGTGACATTCCAAAAATGTTGTTTTTATCCTACCTGTCATGATGATGTCCAATAATTGTTTAGAACTTCTAAAAAGTAGCTTTATAAAAAATGGCAACAACTAAATTACAAGGCTAGCACAAAACAAGCAAAAAGCATGCCAACAAAAACATGCCCGACCCAGCATTGCAAATGCCAATAATTCAAATTACTCCAAACAAAACAATCACCTTCTGATTCACTGATTAGCAATTAACATAATCCTTAAACAACATCCTTTTTTTCATCTCATCAGCTTAGTCCAGATCTCAAAGGACGTTCGGCACATGTGGCAGCTGCTGTATATTAAAAAAAACTATTGTCAAGCGAGCTGATATAGCGGGATGTTCTCATGTGGTGTTTGATTAATGGTGTATGCATATAATTGATGGCAGGCGACTTGAAACCTCAATAGACAACAGCACAGGGACAAAAAACAAAGTTTCCAAGCACATACTCAAAGTCACTGAAAAAGAGATCCAACCACCAGAAACTCGGTTTACACTTCCAAAATACCATCCCTACAAAGTTTCACACTATGCTAAAATTATTCTAGCTGAACACCTCATGGTGATTCCAGGCAAGGAAAAACGCGCATGAATAAGTAAACAACAGAACGCAATGAGACAAACTTCAAAGGCGATGGGACAATCACGGCAAACAAGCTTCTGCAAGCCAATGAATGTGTTTGTCTTTGTTTGTGACAGTGACTCAGGGGTGTTAACAGAGGAATTAGCTCACACCTACGGAGTGTAAGCACATCTCGTCGCCATAATTGAATTAAGCCTGTCACAATATTCTAAGCTGCGCGTATTATTGAAGAAACGGGTGGTGTGAGCCGTGTCACAGATCATTCACAAAGAGCCATTGCTAAAAAGCTGCCTGGATTATTTGCTCTTGCTCGTTTGGTAGTGCTACACTGCAAAAAAATAGATAAATACTTGGAGTTTTTGTCTTGTTTCTAGTCCAAATATCTTAAAGGGCACCTTTGATGAACTTTTGTAAGCTGTTTGGACAGAACTGTGTGTAGGTCTAGTGTGTCTGTTGTCATATTGGAGTGATATAAAGACAATAAGTCTCTTTTTTAAAATTTCCTGACAGTAAAATAGGACCCAAATCCCAGTGATTTTGAGGCCCACCGCAATTTGAAGTAGGAGTGCAGTTTTTCCCACCAACCAAATTGATTGACAGCCTCTATGTTTCTATAATAACACGTATACACACATCCACATATCTTTTTTTTTTATCAAATAGACCATGTTTGTGATAAAATAGTACAATCACAATGTAATTGTTAACCGCTATAATCACCATGGCCACATGGTGTAAATAAACGCGCTTATATGTGTATGTGTGTGTGAGTACTACAAACAACATTTTTGTGAGACTCATCATGTCAGAAAGGCTTGGATACACTCCACCACAAATACATCAAATAAACTTAGTATTTTTGACTAATGAGCTGTATTTCAGCTTCATCTGAGTCTGTCACTGACTGCTGTGTATCTGACATAAAGCATGATAAGAAGCAGACATGCATGTTGGAACAGCTAGCAAAGAGCAGCTCATTTGCATTTAAAGCCACAGGCTACAAAAACAGCTACACTGTACTCTGACACCAAAATGGGCAGATTCTGGAGGCTATAATATATTGTCTGATGGGTATTATGAGATGAAACTTTACAGACACATTGTGGAGACACCAAAGGCTTATCTTACATCTTGAAAAAGGGGTAAAAGAGGTGCCCTTTAAAACTGCTAAATCAAGAAGCTTTTCTATCTAGACAAGCAAAAATATTGTCTTGTTTTCAGAAATAATAAGTCAAAATCTTTAAGTTTTAATGGGGTAATGTCAATGGGGTAAGCTAAAATTTTTTATCAAAACAAAAATTATTATTTTACTCCATTGGTGGATGATTTTGCTTGTTTTAAGGATGAAATTGCAGAATGTGGATTACTATTTCTGAAAACAAGACATCATTTTTGCTTGCCTTTTGATTTAAGAATTTTTAGATATCTGGACAAAAAAAGACAAAAACTAAGTATGAAAAGCAATTTTTTTTTGCAATCTATATAATCAATCAGCTCATTCAATGCCATTTTTAGTTGGGTTTATTATTATTTTATTTAATTCACAACAAATGATGGTGTATATTAATCAACATTTCTCAAAATATATATGTACCCAAAGTAGCCCAGTGGGCACAACTTTTTTGGTCATGTTTTAAGCAGATGTTACAGGGTGCAAAATGATCATCAAGAGTCTTCATAGCTGCGTTTTCATAATCCTTAAAATGGCAAATTGAAAATGTGCAGAAAATGGGTCACACTTTAAAGTGAGGCTACTATTTCTACATGTTAATTATTTTACTTACTAGCATCAAATAATAATGAACAACACTTTTGCAAAATTTATTAAGCACATTTCAATATTTACTAATGCAATATTAAAATTCAAAGTTGTGTTTGTTAGTATAAGTTAACGCACTGTGCAAATAACAATGAACAACTTTATTTACATTATTAAGTTCTGTACTAAACAGTATTGTCCATTGTTTGTTCATGTTAGTGTAATACATTAAAATAATGTGATATCACTTGACAGAAAATGCAGTTTATCACAGTTCACACTATTAACCACTCACCTATTACCTGGCTATTATTAAGATATTAATAGTTTTTCTTTTAGGTTTGTTTAAAGTATGATCTTATTTTACATCCAACATCATATACAATATCCAAACCCAACTACTTCTTTACTAATTATTATTAAGCAGCTAAATAGTAATTTGTTGAGCCAATAGTCTTCTTAATGGTCAGTTAATATTGTGAATTGTACATTAAAATACGATAAAATAAGACAATTTTGAAATAAAAAGGACACAAATCCAAGGTTTTTCATCATTAACCCTTAAACAATCTGCCTCCATGTTTTTGTTTTTTTTTTCTTTTAACATATATGGTGGCAATATATGTTAACCAAACAACATTCGTGATCATGATTATTAGGAATAACACCACAAGAACATCAAATGATATGTTTCATATAGTGTCAGTTAATGGAAACGCTGTGCTTATGTGATTGGAGTTCTGGAGATATAATAATGAACAGAGCAAAAAAAAAACAATGGTTCGAAGCAGGGCAAATCGGCCAAAAAATTGCCCTGTGGTTTTACCCTGTGTTAATAAATATATATGTATGTATGTATGTATGTTTGTATGTATTTATTTATTTATTTATAAAATCATTTAACTAGGAATATGCAATTTTTTTTTGGTGGGGAATTCAGCCTAATGCTGTACTATTTTTCTTACAAGTTTTTCAAAGAATTTCTGCACAGTATAAGTCTGTAATGATCCAATACTCACTCACTTTCCTTCGGCTTATTGCCTGCTTTATCAGGGGTCGCCACAGTGGAATGAACTGTCTGATCCAAAAGTCAATATCAAAAAAAAAAAAAGAAAAAAAAAGGCATTACAAGAGCAAGCGATGTGAATTATTAAAAGAATTTGGAAACCAGACAACCTATTTTTTTTTTTTTTTTTTTTTGAGGAATAGAACAATACATAAGAAATTAAGCCCTAAGCTTGTGTGTATACTATTGTGTCTGGCTACTTACTGTAAAACTATACACTGGCATCAATAGTGTTGTCATAGATTATCAATGAAAAACAACTTAAATTCCGCTCTTTTATTCACACAAACATATCCTATAACTTCTAATCATTTGAAAGCTGTATGGATCATATGTTTGTGTCTTTAAAGAGAAGTTCACACACACACACAAAACGGAAACCTGAAAAATTCACATCTGTCACTCGATGACTCTCAAATACCCTGTCAGAAAAGTCTCTTGTCTGGAAATTAGCTTTTACAGTGTCTGGTATAGCGTTAATGTTGTTTTTGTGTAATCACACAGATGAACATAGTCACGGTCTAAATGCACAGTACAGTTACGATATTATTGTCACATTATATAGTTATGATAGCATAAAATATAGGACTTATATATGACTATCCTGAGGATAAATACCAAAAAATAGTGCAACTGGAATAATTACAGCAGTCACCATCGTCAATCTTATATGAAGCAAGAGATTGATGACAAATGATGACGTGTGATGTTGTAGTGCTGTCCCATTTCTTAGGGGCAAATTTTGAAGCCCTTTCCCTTTACACTCTTTCAAGGTCCAAGGGGAAGGGGTAGGGCTACAAAAATAAAATTGGGATTGGGCTTTATGGTTGAAATTTTTTATTTAATGGTATAGTTCACGCTGAATTGAAAATGTGCTGTTCATTTACTCTACCTCAAGTTATGTTTTTTCCTCAGTAGAAGAGTAGAAGATTTTTAGCTAAAATTGAATTAAATACCATTCTATAGACGAGAATTCTATATTACTAGAATGGCCAAAGTCATTCTGACAGGTCATACAACACTGTACTGCAACAAATTGTTGTCAGGTCATAATTAAATTTGAATTTTCTACTGATAATTTTAGATTTTAACATGCAGTGGGGGAAATATGTATTCAACACGTCACCATTTTTCTCCGAAAACATATTTCTAAAGGTGCTGCTGACCAGATGTTGATAACAAACAAATAAATACATATTTGAAAAGAAAACTATACTAATTAGTACAAATTAAGTTATGTGTAATAAAATGAAATGACACATGAAAAAGTATTGTACACATGAAGAAATGGGGGGTGTAAAAAGAAATTGAAAGCCCAGAGAGCAGCAGCAATCTCTCAGAAGTTATTCAGCAACTCTCTGCCCTTCGTCAGTGTTAATTAGTATTAGCTGCTTCAGTCCAACATCTACACCATCAGGAGAATGAAAATGAAAACCAGAGTGGACATTTCAGCAAGACAATGATCCAAAACAAAGCCAAGAAAACTCTCAAATGGTTTCAGAGAAAGAAAATCAAGCTGGAGAATGGCCCAGCCAATCACCTGACTCAAAATCCAATAGAGAATACAAAATAAAAATCAGTTTGGATAGACGAGACCCACAAAATTATCAAGATTTGTACACAAAAATCACACCTGAGCAATGCATGTGACTTCATTCTACATATGAGAGTTGCCTTTACGCTGCCATTACCAAAATAGCCTAAACTTAATCAAAACGTCAAAAAGTCTCGTTTTTTCCTTACCTATTAAATAGATTCTTTCAATAGCTATGTTTCCATCTACCTATTTTATGTGCATTTTGCATATGCGCATAAAAAAAACGGTTGATGGAAACGCCATGATGCGCATAAATTTTGAAAATGCGCATAAAAAACGTATGCACATAACTGAGTAACTTTTTGTTCGATCAGGAAAGATGCGCATAAACTACAATGGAAACATTTTTACCGCACAAATTTCAGTGTGCTCATTAAAAAGGTCATGTGACTTTGTTATAAGAGATCATGTGATGATGATAATGTGCGTAAATGGACAAACCAGCAGGCTGAGCACACTTGTAAAACATCTGAACTGTTGTTTTGGTCATTCTAAAACAGCTTACCATTTAAGTATTAGTGTTATTATATTATTAATGACCTCCAAAGTGTCTGTGCTCCGTGTCTGACATCTTCCAACGCCACCGCGCGTTCACTGCGTGTCAGGATTGCCTTCTGAGGCACAAGTCATTTATTAGATGAAGAAAAGATTGACGCAGCTTCTCCTACCGCAGTAAATTCAGGTTTTACTGTTGATATTTGGCGCCAGTTAATCAGGAAGTGATGATTTTGTTCACTTTGACTTGTTGGATGGAAACGCTGCTTTATTTGCACGTCTTTATGTGCAAAACTGGATTATCGCATTAAAGTTCATTCGCATTTTTGGATGGAAACATAGCTGATGTCTGTCATCGTTTTAAGTCAAGTAATTACCCTAATAATAAAGCCTACATGTGTATACAAGTTACTAGACCACCTTCAAAAATGAGTCACTAACTATGTGGCTAGCATGGTTGCCTCACAGCAAGAAGGTTGCTGGTTCGAGTCCTATATGTAAACTCTTGTGTTTCAAAGATTAAGAAGCTTGGAGAGACATGAGAGTGAATAAATAATGACCGATTTTTCATTTTGGGCTATCCATCTAGATTTGTTGTGTGGTAAGAGCTGTGTGAATTGATTTCTCAAAGATTCCTGAGGAAAATAAATAAATAAATCAATATTAAAAAAAAGCATGCAAGTGTAGAACAACATGAAGGTGAGTAAACAATGACAGAAATTTCACTTTAAAGTGAACTATTCCTTTAACTAGAACCCTCTATCTGTCACAGCCATATGGTGTATTAGGATTTCTGTGTACTGTGTCAGATGTCACAGAGAGATGCAGGTGAAGCCATGTGTCACATTCCTAGCAGGAAATCTGATTTTTTTTTCATCCTCACAGCTCCTCTGAGGAACAGTAAAGCCCTGCTACGATAAATGTCAGGTCAGAAGAGCAGCCGTGAGACATGCTGGAAGCCGCATGTTTGCCCTCGCTGCATGAATTCGACGTGTCAAAGTTCCTGTCTGAACTGCATTAGCTTGTTTTTGGGTCGTGTCTTGAGACTGTATCATTCACCCAATAGGCAAAAAAAGAAAAGGGGACGAGGGGGAAGGCAGGGAGAAAATTGGAATCTTGTCAAGTATGATTGACATGCCTATTTGTCCCAGGGAATTCTCATTCAGGGAGATTTTAAAGATGGCTGTAAACCAGCTCTTTGTCAAATGAAATCATTGTTCCTTTTGACTGGAAACACATCACGGCAAATCCGTGGAAAGTAAATAATCCCTGGGGGAATTCGTTTAAGCTCAAAAATGACTCAAGTTTACACTTTATTTTTGGCTCTAAATAAATAATTGAACACGTTAGGCGGCTGCTGTCATTTTCAGGAAATCCATCCACAATGCGGAGCTTAAAAGAAGGTAGCAATGCTTAACTGGCGTCCCTGTTTGCTTTGTAATGAGGACAAGACTCAGGTTTTCATCAGCAGACACAAAGCCGAGCGGAAGCTGTGCTTTAATGGCGGATTGTCTGACGATGCCAATATTTTAATGTCCTCAAATTAAATTGACAAATTAGATTCTTTGGCTAAGTGAATTAAACTTGAGGCATCGGATGAAGATCATCACTTCAGAAAACTTTCTTGCAGGATTCAGCCCAGCAGGCAGCAAGGATGTCTGTCAGAAAGAGCGAGGCGTCGAGGAGTGAGCAAGAAAAGATGTATTCCAGAATCTTGACAGCAGCTGGATTTTCCTCTCTCAGCCTTCAACCATAAAATGCAGTGATTCCGTGTATAGCTCCGGTGCCACAGAAGCAATGGACTCGAATAACCTGGTAAGCTGACCTCTGAGTAAATTCCGCAATATGAGCTCACTTTTCACCTTGATTCTTTAGGCCACAGAAAACCTTTCTCATAGACTGCGGCGCTTGTGTGAACGCGCACGCCTTAATGCTCTTTGACTTCAAATCCCAGATGTAATTGAACTGTCAAGACTGCTGTCTGGGATTGTTTCCGAAGGGCTAAACAATACGTGCGTGCGTATCCCTGATACCCCCAAAGCTGAATACGCATTCCAGAAGATACCTACATATCATCAATGCATCAAAGCAATGGAAGTGCACAAGTATGTTTGCAGATTTCATCCCTAAGTAGCTGCTTCCATCCAAAGATGCAAATTAAATGTGTGAGCAAAACTGCAATAGTGGATAAAACATTTTCGAATACAGCACTGAATACAGTTTCCATCTGATGAGTCAACAATGAGAACAAAATTGTTACTTCTGGATAAACTGGTGCCAAATATCACAAAGAAAAATGGAATCTGCTGTAGTCACCATGGGTCTTTTTTTCTTATATAATGAAGTAAACATTGGCACATTCTAAAAAGTAGCCCTATACACATTTATGGAGATCGCAAATTATGTAGCCAGAGGAACGTATGGCTGCATTTCATCTATGATGCCATCCCTTTTTGTGCTCACCAGCTGACCGCTTACCTCCCTGTGGATGGCTTTTCCGCTATTACCAGTTTGTTTAGTGGCTCTCAGAGTACATTTAAGGATCTGAGATGTACCTGTAGAGCGGAATTTATCATGACGATGGTGTTTGAGTTCGGCAAAAAAAGGGTTCAGAAAGCAGGTAAAACAAAAACAAAAGTCAAAAATTAAAAGTAAATAACAGGGTGAGAATGTGGTAAAATCTGAAAACGTGGTAAGAATCAGGCTGCCACGAGGGCTTGTCTTTTTCTGGATTGCTTTTGAAAACACTGTCGGTTGGGTTTAGGGAAGTTGGTGGGCGCTGGTCAATCGGTGCTTTTTAAAACACTATTGGTTGGGTTTGGGGGGGGGGGGTCATGGGCATCGCTGGGGGGGGGGGTTTGGGGGAGTTAGGACAATTCTACTATTAGGAGGCTCAATCAAACCCACCTGCATCCCTCCGCTGCTTTTCAGTTCCGTCTGCGACACCAACACCCCCTCCTTTTCACGTTCATCTGTGATACACCCCATCTCCCCAGAACCCCTGACTCTTCATTTGCATCCATGATAGCACCCCCATCGCCACCACTCACTGCCCCGGCTCTTCACTTTTGTTTCTGATCTGGCACCCTTAACCAATCCCCCTTCTCACATGTACCCGCTCTTCACCCACTCACTTTCGCCCACGACTACCAACCACGCTTTTTTTAACTTTCGCCCATGACACCCCGCTCTTCACTTTTGCCTGCGACACCAATCTTCATTTTCATCCACGATCACAAAACACCCCTAACCTCCCACCCCCACAACCCAACCCACTTCACTTTCGCCTGCGACCACCCCCCCAGCTCTTCACTTTCAGCCAGGACACAGCCCCCCATCCCGCTCTTCACTTTTGCCTGTGACACCGCTCCTCGTTTTCGTCTGCAATCCCCAACCACACCCCCCACCCGCTCTTCACTTTCGACACACCCCATCACCCCCACCACACACCATTCTTCATTTTCATCCATGATAGCACCCCCATCCCCACCACCCACCGCCCCGGCTCACTTTCATTTTTGATCCATCATCTCAACCGATCCCCCTCCTCACACACATCCCCGCTCTTTACCCGCGACTCCCCAACCCTCTTCACTTTCGCCTGCAACCACCCCCCCAGCTCTTCACTTTTGCCTATATGACACAGCCCCTTCCACCACACCCTTCACTTTCACCTGCGACACTGCTCTTCGTTTTTGTCCGCGACCCCCCCCACTCTTCTCTAATCTTTAATTTAACCTGTGATAGCACCCCTTCACTTTCATTTCTGATCTGGCACCTCCAATTTAACTCCTCACACACCCCCACTCAAAACACCTCCCACTCTCCCCCACCCTGCCCTTCACTTACATGGCATGAGCAGGGAGAGATGTCATGAATAAAAGTGAAGAGCGGGGAGGGGGGTTGTTCTGAGTAACGGACACCACTCTTTGTTTTCGTCTGCAACCCCCAGCATTCCCCCCAACCATCACAAATCCCCCCCTCCCTCAACCTGGCTCTTCTCCTTCGACCCCGACACCTTTCCCTCCTCATGACCTCATAACATGCTCGATCCATTACCCCGATCTGTTCCGGGAATTTACAATTTACAAATTAAGCGTTGAGTGGAGGGATTGGTCAGTCAATCTGTCAATCAGTCGACAGCGGTCTTTGGTGGATTTATGCGAGATTAGCAGGCACAAATGGCACTCGCGAGAGAAATTTAAGATCTCAACAATTTTACACAGCAGCCTCTGGCAGATTTGTGAAAACCAAAACTGCTAAAAACGTAGCTCCTGGGACGCATTTGGCACTCTCCAGAAATGTATATAGGGGTACGTAATCAGAATGAGCATGGGTTGAATAAAGTACTTGCACATCAGAAGAAGAAGACAAAACGCAATGAATGTGTATTGGCTTTTACAGGCACGACAACACTCTGTGGCAGTTTTTTATATGACAGACTTTGGCTAAGGTATTTTAGAATGACCAAGACACAGACTTGTCTATTAATGTTGTCCCATCAGGCTCTTTTTTTGCTTTGTAATAATCTGTTAAACCAAAATCAAGTGACTTTTTTGATGCACATACTGGAATTTATTCTGTGAATGTATTTTCATCAGATTAGGCATACTATTGTTTATTGTACTTCAGTTTACGTACATCTTGGCATTTTAATCAAGCTTTTTATTTCAATCAATTTTATAAATTGTGCAAAAAATAAGTGGATGGAAACATTAGCTAATGTCTGCGAAAAATCCCATTCCAGCACTTCACAATGAAAGAAGACAAAAAAGGTGATAAGCTTGTGAAGTGGCAGGGTAGATGCTCCTGTAGCCACTGGACTCTCTTGTGCTGGTGAATTTAATTAAGTGGAAATAGGGGGGATGAGACAAACCTGACTGCAGCGGTCCACTCGCTCTCGACAGGCACAGGGGCATGCTGCTAATTAAAAAGTTTAATTCCACGACTGCCGCGTTGGCATCCGAGTACCCAGAGGTGCGTCCTTGCACGCCTTGGCGAAGGCTTATCAGGAGCAGGCAGATTGGGGCGTCCCAGGGAGGTGCAGGAGCCGGGGCTGTGTGGAGAGAGATGCCATCCAGCTTGAGTTTGGAGGCAGTACAGCTTCCAGCCAGCAGTCAGGAGGAGAGAGTCGGGTTGAGCTGCTGCGCTGCGTGCTGAGGCAAGGTAAACAAGGGATAAACGCTGGATTTGGGCTCTGTCCTGCTTTGCTCAGCAGTGGATCTGCGTCTGCTAGTCGTTCCTCCTGTCACAGGCTTGTGTCACCATTTCTGACGTGAAAGAATCAAGCCTGCATGCTGTTCACACTTCTCACAAGCCCACAGATGATTCGCTACACTCGGTGGTCTAAAGGACACTTAAGCTGCACTTAAAAACGTTTGAACTCCATTGCATTAGATATGCAAAGTATCAAAGAGGGTGGCATCTGCAAACAAATAGTGCAATGGTGCTTTTTTCTTGTCATTTTTCTTTTCTTTTTTTACAGATAACTAGTTTTTTGAGCCTCATTTTAAAGAAGTCAGTCTAATTTTAGAGTATGCTTGACGTTTTCTGCAGGGTCAAACAGGTGTCATATCTGAGAAGCCACAGAGGTTCATCAAGTTCTGATAGCTGAATCAAAACATGTCCAAATACTTATGTTTACACTACAACAAACAGATAAGACAAACAGATAAGCAAACATAAAGTTTCATGTAAAACAGATGCATTTTTTTAACAATTCCCATTCACGTGGATCCTCAACATGACTAAAAATGGTATATAATGCATGCCAGGCCAGTAGCTGGCAATGTTACTTTGTAAAGAAGCATTACGTCTCTACATACAAACAGTCTTGTATAGGCTACTATTGTTGTGTTGTTTATTAAGTGAAGAGTTCAGATGAAAACCCTCTGAAGCGCAATCTGAAAATTTTATCTAAAATAAGCATTTTTCTCAGGCTCCGTCTTGATTCTGTAATTTCCCTTTTATGGCACATAATATGTTATTTTCATTGATTTTAAACGTGAGATAACTAAACATAAACATAAGTGGCAGAGAAAAAAGGCTCATTGTAAAAGAAAATTCTGGATAGCACTTGCATCTGAACTCTTTGAGTATTCATGCCCACTGTATAGACTGAACACGCTTTACATAATGCCCAAAACACATTCAGTTTCATCACACAAACAGTATTTTTTTTACTGTTTGTACTCCCCACCACCATTGTAAACAGTAAAAAACTGAGAATTTTAAAATATTAACTAGTTAGTTAAACTGAATTAAAATGTTTTGAGAGACCGGATTTATGCTAAATGTCAAGATTTGTCATTCATTTTAAAGATATACTAAATAAAACTGATATGAACAACAATATATCTACACACTGTACGCACATTAAAAGATAAATAAAAATAATAGAAGAGTAACAGAATAACTATCCCTACAAAACAACAATTCAGTATTACGAAATATCCACTAATCATTGCCATGTTAGAGCACAGCAGCAAATAATGTTCATGCTTTAGTTGAACTGTAAATTGATACTCTGTGCAGTTTTCACTGGCCAATACCAACACAAAGTCCATTAATGACATGCGACATGAAGAAACTGGACTGACACACACACACAAACAAAATGAACGGACATCTACAGGAATATTTGCACAACTGCTATTTTTACACTGCTCTGTACAACATGTCTACCTAAATGACAAATGTTTACCTGTACAGTATTTATATTTGATCCAACGTTTGCACAACATTCGTAGTGTACTGGTCGGCATTACTGTTATTGTTTCTTGTCTTGTCTGTACTGTCTTATTTGGATATTTGTATTTTAGTATCTTATTTGATTTTATTTCATTTTTCTAAATGTTTTAAGTAGTGTGTAGTTCTGTATTATGTTGTCAATTTATGTTGTTTGATGTAGCACATTGGTCCTGGAGGAACATTGTTTTGTTTTACTGTATACTACACTGTATATTGTGGAAATGACATTAAAAGTCAACTTAAACTTCAACTAAAGCAACCAATCACAGTTTTTTCCTTCAGGTTTTTCAAAGCTTATAAAAGTATACGAAGTCAAATATCAGCCACACACAAATATATATATATATATATATATATATATATATATATATATATATATATATATATATATATATATAATTTTTTTATTTCACTCAGAAGGGTGTTTGGCATCAGAACAACATTGTTTCAAGCAAATAACAAAACACACTTTTCACTGAAAACACTTAAATTTCAACCAATCAGATGCAGTCTTTAAAACTGTGATGGCAAACGGTGCACAGGGGCGAACATGCAAGATGCAATTAATTGAACTAACTTGCCTTTAACTCTTAATCTCCCTTTAAACTTTAAACAAAAAGTAACGATGAGGATTTTCTGAAGTTCCACTTCCTAGCAGGAAACAAGGATCACCAGGGAATAAATACAGGTAAGTAGTGAAATTAGAGCGCTTCATTTTGTAGCCTTGTACAGTGTAAGAACAATGCGTGGGTTTCAGTGGTGTATAGCACTCATTGATCAGAATGTACTTTCTCCAACAAAAAAGGAAGAGACCTTGGTGTAGGCAATGCTGATTCTTTTCAGCTTTTGAAAGGCCACCTCTTTTCACAGGCTCACGACCAGACACAAAGATGGAAAAACTCTCCTGAGGTCAAATAGCTGAAGGATCACCAGCTTTGAATACTTTGTGTAGGACTATTGAATAGAAAGAATAAATAACAGATCAGAGGACACTGGAAAATTCTGAAAGCGTCTTACTTTTTTAAGCACATATGCAACATATACAGTAGATGCTACACAGCAAATGGGGGTGATCACTACATGGAAGTTACTGTGCAACTCTGTGAATACAACACAACATGCAAACTATATATATACATATATAAGTAAAACAGAACTTGTATATTAACTATTAACTAAAAATTATTTATAATAATTTGAATATGTTAGTATGTAAACATCCAACTTTATCTGCATACAC
The DNA here is from genome assembly GCF_903798145.1 of Danio aesculapii. Taxonomy (NCBI): domain Eukaryota; kingdom Metazoa; phylum Chordata; class Actinopteri; order Cypriniformes; family Danionidae; genus Danio; species Danio aesculapii. The sequence goes on along the minus strand of NC_079437.1, from coordinate 53,805,285 downwards.
ACAATATTTATAATGGTCAATATTGTATAACTATAGAAAAAAAGAGACTATATGATAATTATCAATTCCTGCACAATTACAGTATATAGTTATGTGTTTAGGTAAAATGTAATGTTTGCTTTATGTGTGACATTTTTTTTATGTATGTCATTAGAGCAGGCATGTCCAAGCTCGGTCCTGGAGGGCCGGTGTCCTGCAAAGTTTAGTTTCAACCCCAATCAGACACACCTGGGCTAGCTAATCAAGCACTTACTAGGCTTTCTAGAAACATCCGTGCAGGTGTGTTGAGGCAAGTTGGAGCTAAAATCTGCAGGACACCGGCCCTCCAGGACAGAGTTTGGACACCCCTGCATTAGAGCATTTCAATGATGGTTTTCAGGCATGTTCATATTATTTTTTTGCACAACACATTAACCAGGGATGGGCAAAAATACACTGAAATGTATTTTAAAATAAAATACCAAATACCTCAATTTTACATCTATCAAAATAAACTACAAAATACAGCAGCCACAAATGTATCCAAATGATCCAAATGACCCAAAATTTTTGTATTTTAAAAAACCTACAAAGCACTTTTACAAGTCATATGAACCTACTTTGCAAACCTTCCATGAATAGGCCTATTCAATCAATCCCTTTAAGTGTTAAATGTGAAGTAAACTATATTTGATAGCAACAGTTTTTCTCTGAGCAAGATTCAGCAGATTGTCTGCAACCCATTCTTGCTGTACATGATATTTATGCTTGTATATTTATACATATATATTTTTTACTTGTTTATTTATTTTTTATTCATTTAATATTTTGGTAGATAATGAGTTAGAATGTAGTACTATATCTGTTGATTATGTTTCCCCCCATTGCATGGCCAGTAAAATTGATGAAATCTCTGTAGAATGATTATCCAACCTCTAAACATTCTTATATTTTAAAAGTGTGATATATGAGGTGTTTAGTTTTTATGTTTTTCACAGAATTTTTCATGAATACATCCTTTTTTTTTTGCTATTGAACTCTTCAATAGGCCTAATCGATCTATATGATTTCTAAAAACTCCAATTTTAGTCATTTCCATTTATAATTTTCACATAATTTATTTCATGCACAGCATAAAAACATGATATCTCAAAATTACTAAAATTAAATTCTCAATTTTTGCAAATAAACTCTTTATTCTGCTGATGCCGTATAACCCGAGTCAGGTGTTTTTGACTAGTCTGTATAGACTGAATTTCTTTATTACTAAATATTAGTTAATATATACTCCCACTTTGACATCTTTAGGCAGACATCTTTCCTCTTCATTAACTAAACTACTGGAAATTTAAGCAGTCAGCCAAGTATCGCCATGATGTAATGCATAATTTTCCTATTTTCATAGTCCAAGCATTGACCACCTTCTTCAATATAAATACATTTTCTGTTCTATTCTCAAGTCTGGCCAAATAACTGAGAAAGCTCCAATCCCAGTCCACATTTGTATGATGTCATTATGTAGACTTCTTACAAAGGATTTGAAAGTATTTTAAAAATACAAAAATACAAGACACTAAAGTATTTTGATACAAAACATAAGCCATTTTCATAAACCCTGTCAAATACACATGACAAAATACAATTTTATATTTGAAATACGTATTTGAAACACATGTATTATAAATACTGCCCATCCCATGACATTAACAATGTTTTAACTTTAGAAGTGATGCAACCAGCTTTAAAAGCGGGGTGAATTTGTTCGATCTACAAAAAAAAAAAAAAAAAAAACACTAAGAATGCACCAGAATAGACTAAATTTGACACAAAAGAAAATCTATCTTCTTAAAAACCAAAGAATTGTGTAAAGTGACATTTTTGAAAAAAAGTTATTTTATTTACTAGCAAATAACCTGTTCATTATCTATAAAATGACTTAATCTATAAAACTTCTGAACCTAATTAGGAGCCTAACAAAGAGGTCTGATGGATTAAGAGGGTTTTGCATCTGAACTCTTCAAATATATATATATATATATATATATATATATATATATATATATATATATATATATATATATATATATATATATATATATATATATCCACCCCAAAACAGGAGCAGGAACAGATCATACAAGTGCATATAAACACGGCTGTATAATTTATACAATTTAACTACTTCTCCAAAATATCAAAAAGCTTCCAAATTTTTATAAGATTATGAAAAGAAACAAATACTTTTTGATTGCCACTGCTTTTTATATTTCGAAATACTCAATTACAATAAACAAAAACATATTTTTCTTTGTAATAACTGTAATCATTTGTGTCATTTCATTCATCAAATAAATGCAAACATAATGACTGTTTCCAAACATGTTTCCTTCACACTTTCTCTCTCTTGACCTGTTTAAATAAAATAGCAATGTTTTTCCCCAACAAATGCTTTCCTTTGAGCTGTCTCTGCACATTTAGCTGATTTATTTATTTATTTTTAACACTGCACAAAAAATTACACACTTCAGCTTTAACGCTGTGTTTTTTTTGCTTTCCCACACTGCTTTAATCTGAGAGTGGACCCCAACAGTGGTGCGCTTCGTCTAATGATGCCGAGCTATTATTATTTGACAGAGGGAACGCATTACCCACTCAGTGAAAGTGAGGCTTCTTTTAAAAGCAGACGGGAGTTTAACTGAGCATCCGATCCTCCCTGACAAGCCTTTTAAACATCGCGTCAGGCTGTAAAGGAGGAGTGCCGTCATATTTCAAGACTGCGGAGACTACCTAACGCCTCCTGATAGATATGCCCAGCAAATCTAATCCAAAAAGGCCACACCACTGCATATTTATTCATGGTGGATTCAACATAGAAAAGCATTTTGTCGTGAATCGAATATTTGTTAACCCATCTGGGAGCTCTTGTGCATCTAAAAGGGCCAGTTAAACTAAATAAAATAACATGTCACCGTCTCTTCCTTGTGTCAATATAAAAGTTTATGATTTTTAAGATGAGATATTTAATTTAATTTAATCCAGTCAATGTTTTAATAAAATACAATAAAAAAAATATTGATACAAAACTATTTGTTTTATAAGCAACACCCTGAGTCTATATTCCATTTATTTTGGCTATGCAGTTATTCTATATATTTTTATCTATATAAATATATTCTATATATGTACTTTGGAAAAATTTGTACTTTTTATGTAATTGAGAACGTTAATTAAGATTTTGTGAAAATGTTTTGTTAATTGCAAAACAGAGCCTTTACATGATAAGGAAATGTACAGTTGAAGCCCCCTGAATTATTAGCCCCCCTGTTTATTTTTTTCCCCAATTTCTGTTTAACAGAGAGATTTCTTCAACACATTTCTAAACCTAATAGTTTTAATAACTCATTTCTAATAACTGATTTATTTTCTCTTTGCCATGATGACAGTAAATAATATTTTACTAGATATTTTTCAAGACACTTCAATACAGCTTAAAGTGACATTTAAAGGCTTAACTAGGTTAATTAGGTTAACTAAGCAGGTTAGGGTAATTAGGCAAGTTATTGTATAATGATGGTTTGTTCTGTAGACTATTGAAAAAAATATATATAGCTTTAACGGGCTAATCATTTTGACCTTAAAATGGATTTAAAAAAAAAAATTCAAAACTGCTTTTATTCTAGCCAAAATAAAACAAACAAGACTTTCTCCAGAAGAAAATATATTATCAGACATACTGCGGAAATTTCTTTGCTCTGTTAAACATCATTTTGGAAATAATTAAAAAAGAAAACAGAAAATTCAAAGGGGCAAATAATTCTGACTTAAACTGTATGTTATTAACAAAATTGTATATACACAAATGTACATTTACAAACTATTTCTAACTCTGTTGCAAAAAGGCTTAAAAAACAACAGAAATTTGTGAATTTTCCTTTAATGAGTGATTTATATACAAATTCTATACAGTTTTTATACTTTCTCTTTCTTCTTTGTATTGTACTGCAACTGTATTTTTTGTATTGTTCTGAAAAATAATATTATTTATGATTATTTTTCCTGTGTGGAACATTTAAATAATATATTTTATATAACTGTAAACATTAATATAAATATAAATGCTTCCAAAATGCTTAAAAAAAATAATAATTATAATAAAAAAAAAAATATATATATATATATATATATATATATATATATATATATATATATATATATATATATATATATATATATATATATATATATATATATATATATATATATATATATATACACATTATTGAAATAGTGTATAATTTTATATTTTAAATGACTACACCCCATTTAGATATTTATCTATTTTTCAGTAAATATAATTCATAAACAAACACATATTTATTTTATTTTGATTTATATTAATTTGATATAGAACAGAACATATTTATTAAACAGATCTATTTTTTTAATTAATATTTTAGTCACAGAACATCTTTAGAAATAGAAAGCAATAAGTACGTTTAGTAATAGAAGGATAATACATGCAAATCCATGTAAAATAATGTAAAAATAAATTACAACCTCCAAAATCTTTTATTTATTTATTAGATTATTTGTTTCTCTTGATTGTTCTACTTTTTTAATCTTTTTAATTTAACATATTTTCCTAACATACAATTTTGGCCTACAAATTTTTGAAGATTTATCATAATTATTTTGTTAGATGAGCTTCAGATTTAGCTTCAATGCTAACTAATCTAATGTATATGCACAAATTATATAATGTAAAATATCCTATAGAAAATACTAATTAAACATAATCACTAAATTTAACAGTAAATACACGTGGTCAATTAATATTAAACTATGTAATTACACTATAACAATACACAAACATTTGTTTATACTCGATACTCATTCACAATCATATTGAACCAGAAATGTTAAAATAAAATAATATAAAATATACAGTATATTTATTTTTTTAAAAATAATAAAATAAATAAATAAATTTATAAATAAATAAATAAATAAATATATATATATATATATATATATATATATATATATATATATATATATATATATATATATATATATATATATATATATATACATACATATATATGGGCAGCCAGGTGGCTCAGTCCCAGCTGGGCCAGTTAGCGTTTCTCTATGGAGTTTGCATGTTCTCGCCATGTTCATGTGTGTTTTCTTCGGGTGCTCCGGTTTCTCCCACAGTCCAAAGACATGCAAAGACAAGTGACCTGGATTAACTAAATTGGCCTTAGTGTATGTGTGTGAGTGTCAATGCAAGAGTGTATGGGTGTTTCCCAGTACTGGGTTGCAGCTGGAAGGGGATCCACTGCGTAAAACATATGCCAGAATAGTTGGCGGTTTATTCCACTGTGGCGACCCCTGATAAATAAGGCACTAAGCCGAAGGAAAATGAATAAACAAATTAATTCATTAAAAAAATAAACTAATTGAAACAATACAACAAATCCTTCTAACTAACTAAAATAAAAGCATAACAAAAATAACAATTACTTAAGATGTTAATTAAAAATAGAATCTCAGTGACACCAAAACAACAGCATAATGAACAACTGCTCTCTTTCAGCCTACTATATCATTAACCTATGCAAATTACTAACATTTATAAACTACAGTACACGTTTCACACGTTTAATCGATACAGCCACAGCCAAGTATGAGATGAGCCACTTTTTACGAATGCAAATCACCCTACAAGCATTTGGTGAGAAAATTGACTCCAAAAGCCCATTTTAATACCCAAATGCTAATTTTATGTTGCAACATTTCAAGTCATAACATCAAAAGTCCAGTTTTTTATCGTCACACCAAATAACAATAATGCCTTGCAACACTGAGCCTCTCGTTTGGCGCAGTAACATATTTCACATCTACTCCCATCAGAGTGACTGTGATATTCCTGCAAGCCATACTTTACGTCAAGCGCATGTGGAAACAAATTTAAGGCCGCTTAAGGGATTTTTTTTCCAGCCTCGACGACACTAAAACACACAAGCACTCTTAGGTGTTATTTATGTAAGCTTGTCACCCCCTGGTCTAATGAGCCCCACACAGGCAGCGTAATGAAACTGCTCACATTAACACCCGGCCAAATGAACGAACGTTACGATGTCGGGCTCGCTCTGAAGTGAATTGCGGCAGATGTTGCTCTGCCCCAAAGCTCACAGCCCAAAGCAAGCAGATCCAGCACAAGCCACAGTATGGCTTAAAATGCTCAAAAAAAAACACTCTCTAGCCATCAGATGGTTTTTCTATGAGTGTTTTCGGCACCATAGGTATAACTGCTTGGCTGAATGATGCTTTGGTCTGTGTAGAATAGCATTCAGCCTGGTTGTTTGCTAAAGCCTCCTGTGGTTTGGATGTATATACATCTTTTTTCTTTATTTTTATTTTTTTCTGTACGTCTATATTTATTTATATGATTGAGAACATTGATAAAGACATAGGGATAAAGTTTTGTTTGGTTTTGTTAATTGCAAAAAAGAGCCTTTACATAAAAAATATGTATTTTATTAACAAAATTGTATTTACATAAATGTATATTTACAAAGCATACTTTGCTTACTGAAATGCAGCATTACTTAGAAACTATTTCTGTTGCAAAAAAAAGCTTAAAAAACAACTGTTTCATAATTTCTTTTAACGAGCGATGCTTTATTTATACAGTTTGAAGTCAGAATTATTAGCTGCCCTTTTATAGATATATTTTTTTTTCTTTTTGAAATATTTCCTAAATGATGTTTAACAGAGCAAGGAAATTTCACAGTTCGTCTGATAAGATTTTTTCTTCTAGAACAAGTCTTATTTGTTTTATTTCGGCTAGAATAAAAGCAGTTTTCAACTTTTTAAAAACATTTTGAGGTCAAAATTATTAGCCCCTCTAAGCTATATTTTTTCGATAGTCTACAGAACAAACCATCATTATACAATAACTTGCCTAATTACCCTAACCTGCCTAGTTAACCTAATTAACCTAGTTAAGCCTTTAAATGTCACTTTAAGCTGTATAGAAGTGTCTTGAAAAATATGTAGTCAAATATTATGTACTGTCATCATGGCAAAGAGAAAATAATTCCGTTATTAGAAATGAGTTATTAAAACTATTATGTTTAGAAATGTGTTTAAAAAAATCTCTCCGTTAAACAGAAACTATGGGAAAAAATAAACAAGGGGGCTAGTAATTCAGGGGGCTAATAATTCTGACTTCAACTGTACATAGTAAAAAAAATATATAAATAAATAAAAGCATAAAACATGACACTATTTTAATAAACATTTTCTAAAACTAGAATCTCTTTTGAGTTCACTGTGCTGTTTCTCCAAGTTATTTTCCTTTTGTAATTCCCTGCATTTTCTCAATATCCATACACAGTTGAAGTCAGATTGATTAGCCCTACTGTATATTTTTTCCCAATTTCTGTTTAACGGAGAGAATTTTTTTTAAACACATTTCTAAACAAAATAGATTCAATACCTAATTTCTAATAACTGGTTTATTTTATTGTTGCCATGATGACAGTAAATAATATATAACTATATATTTTTTTCAAGATACTAATGTTCAGCTTAGAGTGACATTTAAAGGCTTAACTGTGGTATTAGGTTAACTAGGCAAGTCATTGTAGTACAGTGGTTTGTTCTGTAGACCAGTTGTTCCCAAAGTGGGGGTCGGGACCCCCTGGGGTGTCGCAAGACAATGAGAGGGTGTTACTTAATGATATCCAAAAATCTCATAAATGTTATTTAACTATTAGATTTACCATATTTATCCATAACCTACAGAAGATAAAATAGTATTTAATAGTTACATAAAAAAGACAACAACATGGAAGTAAAAAAAAACATCAGCCTTTAATTATTTTTTTTTTTCCCATTGGATTGCGACCCCTGGGTTGTTTACGTTATATTAATGACACAGCAATAAAGTCAGATGCAGCAGATTGATTTTACAGCACAATGTTAAACTTTGACACCTTTACGCACTCAGGTACATTAAAAAGGCCACAACTGAACATGGAGGATGATCTCCAAATCAATATCTCCTGAACAAATTAATAATGACTATAAAAAAGTATATGGTTGTTAAGACTGCGGCACTTTTTGTGTTGTATGTGCACATTCTGTGCAATGTTTCTATGTTTATAACAACCTTCAAGGATAGTTTGGGTCACGAGTCACTGCACTGTAAAACCCAAAAAGTTAAGGTAACTCAAACTGTTTGAGGAAACCGATTGCAACAAACCTTTTAAGTTCAAAAACTAATCCTAATGAGTACTGTGAACTTAATCCATTTGAGTAAATGAAGTCATTTGAGCACAGTAAAACCCAATAAATGAAGAGAACTCAAACCAACTGAGTACTGTAAAACCCAATAGGATAAGGCAACTTAAAGCGATTTATTTCTTTTTTAATAAAAAAACTGCTTTAATTCTAACTGAAATAAAACAAATAAAACTTTCTGCAGAAGAAAAAGTATTATAGGAAATACTGTGAAAGAATTATTGCTCTGTTAAAGATCATTTAGGAAATAATTGAAAAAGGAAAAAAAATAACAGGAGGGCTAACAATTCTGACTTCAATTGTATATCCATAATATTGCTGCTTGGTTCATGTTTTTTTGCGGGGATTATTCCTGGTCTGCTGAAAGTCATTAATTAATTCTATAAGTTTTATTTAAATATAAACTTAAGATGGATGAATTGTGAGTAGAATTATGACACCAGTTGTTGTTGTTTTTTTACAGTTTGCCTGAAAATACTCCCATAATTCATGCAAAGCATCATGGAGCATGGTGGCAGAAAAGTGTATAAACTGGGAAATATGGCTTGCTGACGCAGGCTGACGTGTCGGGAGCACATCCACCTGAGTAAGCAGCTCGTGATTTGAGCACACCTGGGAGTCCGGAGCCGAAAGAGCTCAATGGAGCATTCAGAGCACCTGGCTCCACTGAGCAGTGATTGTGAACATGAATCCACCATGAAATGAAGCAGTCATGCTGCTGCTGTAATTACGTCGAAGCTAGAGTAAAACATCCATGGCAGCCTGGAATTTGGTCATTGTTGAATCACCACATATGTATTAGTTGACTGGCTAATTGACTGTGTGAAGCAACTGTAAAAATGGGGAAATAAAAGCAAAGGACTACCAAGTTTGTAGTTGCGTTGATATGCTTAAATGCAGTTGGTACAGATGGGTTACTTAAAACCTCATGAATTTCTATAGCTAATGAGTCAGTGTGCCATGGGCAGAATGCTGGGATGCTAACAGGTTAATATGCCAGGTTGTTGACAAACCGGTGCCCTAGATTATGCAGTCAGGCCTGATCAGAAGATATTGGAGGCAAAAAAATTAAAAAACATACTCAACTTAACTATAAATGTTATGTTATGTCTTTAATAATTGTAAGTGTTACTTTAAATAGTAGGACATTTTATATTACACAGAAAATACTTTTTTTTCTTGTTCTGAATCACTGGAAAATTACTAAACACTGTAATAGTACACAAATTATTTTAAGTGTCTTGTATTACAAATTAAGAAAAGGAAACTCAAGTCTGAAAACTGTTTGTGATTGGATCTATAAAACTATATTATTATTAATAATAATAATAATAATAATAATAATAATAATAATAATAATAATAATAATAAGTCATGTATTACTTTAATTTATAGCATTTTGGCCTAATCTTGTATTTAAATAGTGTATTTAATTTTTATTTTCTTATTATGAACTAATAATAAACCATTAAAATAATTCCAGTGATATAATAAAGTCATTAAAATCATAAAATAAATAAATAAAATATGTGATATTAATCAAATCAAAGGTAGTGCTATTACGGAAGCCATTTTGTTATCATGTGACAACATTATATTTTTATTAAAATATAGTTCCTGACTGTTTTACATATGAACATGAGCATGTGTGTGTGTGTTTGTGTGCATAATGCGTACGTCAACTGACTTATCAACTGTTTTGTAAAAGTCAATATATAACAGTTTTAAAGCATCAAAAGCATCACAAGCACAGCCAATCTCCAGATTCTCAATTTCTAGTATCCATTTTTTATCAATCTTTTTTTTTTCTCAGACATCCTTGCGTGTCATGAACCCAGCAGCACAACAGAGAAACGTGAAAGGCGCACCTGTACCAATCCAGACCCTTCTCGTAGTTCCTGTCAAAGAAGTGAGGCTCATTCCCAACGGCTCGCACGTCGGGATGAACCCGCAGCGCTTCCAGCAGAGCCCTCGTCCCCCCTTTCTTCACTCCGATAATAATGGCTTGGGGCAGCTTTTTCTCCCCGTAATCCGAGGTGCAGTTCACCACTCTGCGGAGCTCGCTGTCCGTGGTGCTGAACTCCAGGTGCTCGCGCTCTCCGGCGGCGGCAGCGCGCGACAGGCTGCTGATCGTGGCCGCCTGTGCTCGCGCCCATGCCGGCGTCCTCTCGTCGATCCCCGCGCTGTTTCTCACGCTCGAGACGGCGAGGCTCTGCTCGGTCGCCGTCCTCTCCACGAACTCCTCGTCCAGGTAGCCCTGCGAAGAGCTGGAGTAAAGTTTCTCCCTCAGCGTGACAAAAGTTGTCTCCTCGGTCACGAGTCTCCCCTGGTACACGTAGTTCTCCTGAAACTGGAAGGAGTTGTAACAGCTCATCAAGCTATAAAACAAATAGGTGACAGAAAGGGAGAGGGTGAACATGAATAAGATCTTCCGGGGCACTTTAGAAGTAAAAACCGAAGTGCTGGACCAAAATGCCATCTCTGATAGCAGCGACCCTTTCAGAGAAGTGGCCAGACATGTTTCCACCCCAAGTCTCGCATGGACACTCAACAACAATAATCTGTCACCATCAACACCGCGAACATCTGAAAGTGCGACGAGGAGCTCGAGCGCACCACGCACAGGCGCGCGCGCTCTCGCTCGCTCTTCACTTGAGCGAAACGGATGGTTAAAATTCCAGAAGAACGTCTCGGGTATCGATTTCTTATTCCGACGCTGACAGTCTTTGTCACAATTGATCGGACTGAACTTGCAGATGAGAAGGGCTGCGGTCGGGCGTCCTTCCAAACGAGCAGCCCGCTTGGATGTAGGCTGAGCGCGGTGGTGATGCTGCTGCTGCCGCTGATGGAAGTCTTGGCATCTTAGAAGAAAAGGGCCAAAGAGATGGCAAAGTCTCTGAAGTGATGCGCAGGGCACGTCCTCACCCGACAGCGCTTCTGGAGTGTAGTTTTGACACCGCTGTCCTTCACACCGCTGATTTCGAGTGGCAATTGGCGCAAACGGTGGATGTTAATCCAAACGAGGTGCTGATGTTGTATCACGCAGTCATCCTCCCACTGCTAATCCACTAACTTTGAGCGCTGGAGAGTGAGCAGCCTCGCCATAAATATTCATTGACTGCTCTCAGTGGCTGAGAGCGCAGCGCGCAGCCGTAACGCCTCGTGTTCATTGGTAGACGTGATGTGTGCATCAGCCGTGGGCTCATCCAAAAAACCCCGAATATTACTACAGTAAAAAGACCGCTGCTATACATCCACAGCTTTCGACAGAACGTGAAACAGGAAGAAAGCGTTCGGCGTTTTGGAAAGGAAAGAAAAAAATATGTATAAATATAAAGAAAATGTAGCATGCGCAAAACATTTGGCACAAAAAACAACTATATATATATATATATATATATATATATATATATATATATATATATATATATATATATATATATATATATATATATTCTGATTACTATTTGCAGTTTTATTATTTGTAATATCATCAGCACGAAATAATAATGATAAAATAAAATATATACGTAGTGTCACTTTCTAAAATCACGTTTAAATTCCTGTTTAAACCTGATTTGACAGAATCACAAGTCGATATTGGTAAGTTTTTCAGGTGTTTTTCATACTTGTACAGCTCGAAAAACCTGAATGATGTAAATGGAAAAATAAATATGCAGTGTAGCAGTATTTAATATGTATGTGTGTATGTATGCAGTATGAATAAGAAGGCTAGGCTATATAGGCTATGTATGAATCTGAGCATTTATTTATTTATTTATTTATTTATTTATTTATTTATTTATTTATTTATCTTCCTGACATCCCTATTAATTATATTGACTCAGTCGTTCTCACAGAAGCTCAGAGATTGGTCTATAGAGAGCAGCTCATGTCTGCTCTCTACTGGTCTGAGAGATACAGGGCTCATCAATGAAAGACTAGCACATTAAACAGGTGATTCTTCCTGAGCTCAACACACAGGTTACTTAATGCACATTACATCACATTAATGCACCGATTATAGATGTGACAGCATACATGACAAATAACAGGACGCAGCTATATCCCTGTGGTATGTACACTGAATAATTCAATAGGCTAATGGAAATATCTTCACATCTTTTCACCCCCCCCCCCCCTCCATAAAGAGTTCCCTGAATAAAATCTACATTTCCAGAGAAAATGTGTTAGATGTGTTTGTTTCATACAATTATTATAATTAGGGTCATGCACTGCAAAAAAAAGGCATCCAACAAATGTTTCTGTAAAGAAATATGTCTATCGTATTTATTTATTCATTCATTCATTTTCTTTTTGGCTTAGTCCCTTTATTAATCAGGGGTTGCCACAGTGGAATGAACTGCCAACATATCCAGCATTTGCTTTATGCAGCGGATGCCCTTCCAGCTGCAACGCATCACTGGGAAACATCAATACACTCTCATACACAGTCATACTCTACGGACAATTTAGCTTACCCAATTCACCTATAGCGCATGTCTTTGGGCTTGTGTGGGAAACCGGAGCACCCGGAGGAACCCATGCGAACATGGGGAGAACATGCAAACTCCACACAGAAATGCCAGCTGACCCAGCCTAGGCTTGAACCAGTGACCTTCTAGCTGTGAGGCGGTTGTGCTACCCATTGCACCGCCGTAT
>NC_079437.1:53772331-53787331 GCF_903798145.1 Danio aesculapii | reverse complement strand
AAACGAAAGGACGGCAGTTGGGCTCTAAGTTTTTGTATGAAATCCAAAGGGAAATCCTGTGAAATTTGCCAAAAAATGCTTGAAACAGACTTTTAATTGTCTGGGTTCTGAGTGGCAAGTGAGGATTTTGTCTAAAAGCATGCAATAAAAACTACCAGCCTCTATGATGTCTTTCCATTCAAAAAGATAAATATAAAACAGTAATTTTGTCAAATATTATTAACATGTTAAATAATGGATTTATATTTATATATTTTGAAATGTCTGATGTCAAATATAATTTTTTTCAGCACCAACACAGTTTTTAGCCTTCAATGTAACATGTATAGTGCCCAAATTAAATATCAGAGATTGAACTTAAAAGGATAGTTCACCCACAAATTAATATTTATTCACCTTTTACTCATTCTCAAGTGTTTCCAAACCTTTTAAGGTAATTTATTCTGTTGAATACACACACACAAACACACACGTACGCACGCACACACGCACACACACACACACACACACAAAGATATTTTAAAGAAAATCTGTAACTACTGACTTCCATAGTAGGAAAAACATATATTATGGAAGTCAATAGTTACAGTAAATGTTTCCTCCAAAACAGTATTTTCTACTGTAAAAAAAATACATTAAATGACACTCTAGCCACATACTGCATGTAAACTGTTAATCAATTAATAATTGTGCTTAAATATGCAATAGGAGATCTTGTAAAACGCTAGCAATAGCCTGATCGCACTAAAATCGCACCCTGAAAATCGCCATCCAGTTCCACACCTAGTACAGTTAGCGATTACGATACCAAACTTTTAAAAAAGTAGCTAGGTTAATGATGCTTACTAGGGCTTGATATTAACACCCGCCAAATGCAGGTAGATTTCAGCTGTGGCAGGTTGGACAGCCACCTTCACTCGCCACTCTGGGGTGCGTTTCCCAAACAACGACATAACTCGTGGCTGATCAATCATAGTGTGATGCATCGTTTGGGAATAGAATGATGTAGTGACGAGTGTTTCCTAAAACCCGTAGTTTCTCTGTTGCTGATTCAGCATTTGAACCACATTAGTTATAACGTAAAACGCCCATGTGATGCTCTAAACGGGGTGGTAACAAGTTCTTTAGAGAAGAACCCCATCATTTATTTGTACAAATGATATTGTTTCATACAAACACGCATTAAAAAAAATAATTCATTGAAATATTAATTGAAATCTATGTAAGTGGCACATATAAGCCATATGTTTCCTTTACAAATATTATTGAGAACATTACATATTCTATTCTAAAACATAAAATCACTTACAATAGCTAACTAAGAGTATTATATATTATATATATTGTTATATACATAAACAAATAATGAGGCTATATAAATGAAATTTAATATTTATTATTTATTATGAAATTAAAAAATCATTCTTTAATAATAATATTAACAATAATCATGATGATGATGATATTATTATTATTATTATTATTATTATTATTATTATTATTATAAAGGGACTAGGCTGAAAAGAAAGTGAATAAATGAATGATTATTATTATTATTATTATTATTATTATTATTATTATTATTATTATTATTATTTATATTATTATTAATAATATTATTATTATCATTATTATTATTATTATTATTATTATTATTATTATTATTATTATAAAGGGACTAGGAAGAAAAGAAAATGAATAAATTAATGATTATTATTATTATTATTATTATCATTATTATAAAGGGACTAGGAAGAAAAGAAAATGAATAAATTAATGATTATTATTATTATTATTATTATTATTATTATTATTATTAATATTATTATTATTATTATTATTATTATTATTATTATTATTATTATTTATATAATTATTAATAATATTATTATTATTATTATAAAAGGACTAGGAAGAAAAGAAAATGAATAAACAATGATTATTATTATTATTATTATTATTATTATTATTATTATTATTATTATTATTATCATTATTATTATTATTATTATTATTATAAAGGGACTAGGAAGAAAAGAAAATGAATAAATGAATGATTATTATTATTATTATTATTATTATTATTATTATTATTATTATTATTATTATTATTATTAATATTATTATTATTATTATAAAGGGACTAGGAAGAAAAGAAAATGAATAAATGAATGATTATTATCATTATTATTATTATTATTATTATTATTATTATTATTATTATTATTATTATTAATAATAATATTTATATAATTATTATTAATATTATTATTATTATTATAAAGGGACTAGGAAGAAAAGAAAATGAATAAATGAATGATTATTATTATTATTATTATTATTATTATTATTATTATTATTATTATTATTATTATTATTATTATTATTTACCAAAAAAGTTTCTAAAGCCAATCATTTATTAAAACCAATTTTATTATGTATTCAATTACTTACTATTCGTTTATACAGTGTATATTTTTGAGGAAGAGTAACCCAAAAATAAATGCATTTGCAGATTTCCTAAATGAACTGTATACTTCCTCAGTGAGACAGAATGTGATTTTAGAAAGTATTTCAGTTGTCCTCAGTGTCCCATTTTTTCTTTAGAAATTATTGTAATATGACAATTTGATGCTCACAAATGTTATAATTTACTAAATAATCAAAGGGAAATGTAAACTTGTAAATTTGTAATGTTGTAAATGCATTTACATATTTTTTAAATGTCTTTATTTGATGTACTGTATCCTCGCTGATTTAAACATTACTTTATTTGTGAAATATTTATCCTAGAATGAAATTGTATGCAAAAGTCTTTCAAAATTACATCGAAATCTCTTCTTTGCCATTATTAATACTTTACTTTCTTATTAGTGTTGTAAATAACTTCAGTCCTCACTTAAATTATTAATTCCCTGCTGTCTCAGTACAGTAGGTGTTTTCGTTTTTTTATCTTATTTTTTTTAAGCAACGATGTCGATCAGATTCCATATCATTTAATTGGTAAACAGTCTGACTAAGCAAAACACAGTTCCTCCAGGGCTTTGCGAGTTTTACAGGTTTCCCTTTAAAGAAGCTTCTCTCTAGTCCTGTCTGCAAAATTGAGGGATTATAGCAGAAAATCGGTTATCTCGGAGCACAGTTCATTAACGATAATGCAATATTTGCTCGGGTAATTAATATTTTATCTCTTTAATGCCTTTCACACTTCATACAGGTAAAGATTCATTCACATTAAAGTTGATTTCGTTCAGGCCTTTGAATTCAGCGGGGCATAACTTCAACAAGTCATATTGTTCACATATTGATTTAAGGCTTATGCTGCTTACTGAGGCGTTTTTGATTTTTACACACACACACACACACAAAAAAAGAGATTGTGCCTAACAAACACTCCGATGAGCCCTGATGTTATTCTTTCCCCTAGATAATAAACTAAGCAGGCAATATGGCTAAATATAAATATGCAGACAGATTGCTCTATGCACTAACAATGGGTAATTAGAAGACAAAAATCAAATGTTAACATATGCTTAATATATTTAAATATTTTTAAACCGTGCAGCACGGCGGAAATGTTTGAACTGCAGTATTTCTTTTCTACCCATTGTCTTTTGTTTTTTGGGGGCCAGACATTCAGCTTGATCATACTTGAACATGTCCTTCCCCTCCAATGAAAACCAAACAAAACAGAAAAATGACATGCTCACCAAGCTGTGTGCTCAAGGCAAAAGCAAAGGTGCTTCCACACTCTGAGAGAAAGAGAGAGAGAAAGAGAGAGAGCAAAATCTGACAGCCTCTAAGGCAAGAATAATAATAATAAAAAAAAACATATCCAAAAGCATGGAAATGTATGTGGAAAGGTCTGTGAAAGCCAAGAGAGCACAAGGCCGACGGCGAAAATTGATGATCAGTTGATAGTGCCAATGAATTTCTCTGCAGCTATATGGAGACAAAACAAAATAACTTCACTCTCCACTTTTATTTTGGTCCTGGGATGACAGCAGAGATAAATTGAAGATGATAATATAGTAGAGCACACTGTATAAAAAATAAAATGAGTGACTTTGTGGTTAGAAATGCCAAGAAGTTGTTGGCAGGACGTCACTGAAAAAAAGTAAGGTATAGGAAAATGTAGGTTGCAAAAAAGATGAGATGATAATCATAACTATGGTAAATCTACTAATTTAATTAAATCTACTAATTTAATTAAAGCACAATGTTTCTGTTTTCTGTTTATACGTAAATAAACTATTAGAACAATGAAGAATGGTTAATAAAACGCCATCAAATTATGTACCGCAAAATTAATTATGAGAATATCAGTAACTAGAATTTCATTTAAATGTACAATTTAAGGCAACCGCAAAAAAACATCTGTAAAATAAAATATTCTACACCCCTTTAATAAATACTCCAAATTACTTTATACGGTTTGGTTTTGTGTGCAGTACATTGTGATGCACGACTTCCACTAGGCCACGACCAATGCCTCACAAAAGAAACTGTTATTTCTGTGACATCAGAAGGATGACAACAATTTTGTAAGGCAATAGCGCAACAAGCAGAAGCGTTTTGCTGACACCATTAAGAGAGTCAGAAATGGCCAGGCAGTCTGTCAATGAACAAGTGAAATGATAGATACCAGGCCTTTATCAAATCGATGCGGCTGTTTCCTCCCATGTTGAACAGCCTGCCATGCGGTCGACTAATTAGATGATAAAAAGTGATGGATGTGTATTAAATTCACCAGCCTCTTAAAAAAAAGAAAAAAAAACTCCTTTGGGCTTTGCGCCATTTCCTGCTGACCTTTTAGATCCTAACTTTATTGTATGTGAATGCAATTAAATCAATCAATCCAATAGTTGCAATACAATAGCTGTGTTTGTGGAGCTTAGCGACACATGAGAATTCAGTTGACTGCGAAGGAAAATGCCCAGAGATTGGATTTGTCAACAGCGTCTGTGTAATCAGCACGAAAACAAACAAATGAAACATTTCCGAGAAGCGGAGTTGTGTTCTATGAAACATAAATAGATAATGAGTGATTTCCTCAGTCAGGCAGGATAAAAATTGCAAGAGTAAAAGCCTATTGATCCTGATGCCATTACTCCCGGAGATAATGAGAGATGACAAATTTGAGATGAAATAAAAAGTCACAGAGGACAGGTTGCTGGGAAGGAGAATCGGGAGGACTCGTGAAGGGGTCACGAGCTCCGGAGAGAAAGAGCACGGCAAACCGCAGAGAACGGGCAGGATAACCATCAGGGGCCATGGGGAGTCTCGCATCTCGCTACTAGAAACTAGAGGTCACTGAATTTCCCTGTGGATGTGTGCTGGGCCGAGCTTCGCCCTGGAGACGTCAGCCCTCTTATGAAGGCTTTTCTTCTCATTAAGGCTCTCCTCCGGCTCCTTCAGACTCCTGCAGCAGAACAGAAAGGCGATGAAACGTTCAATGAAAAGCATTTTAAAGGTAAAGACTTTAAATAGCTACTGTCCTAAAATAACATTTCTCAATGCGTTGACGCTTTGTCTTGTATATCTTGCAAAACAAAACAACTATAGGCAATAGACAGACATCTTTGTTAAATATATCATCCCAGGCTCATTATTGATACTTACCCCTTTACAAAATTCTGGAGATTGTGAAATACGTCCCAGGGGGTATATTTTTTTGCAGTTTTTGTGTTCACAAATCCACCAGACGCCATGTGTACACTTTTTCAGATCTCAAATTTCTCCTGAGAGTGCCATTTGCACCTGCTATTTTCACATAAATCCACCAGAGGCCGCTGTCGACTGACTGACTGACCGACCAACCCCTGACTGATATATAGTCTTTTTTAAAAGCACAGATTGACCCGATCACCCTCTTCCCTAAACCCAACAAACAGTGTTTTCAAAAGCAATTCAGAAAGAGAAAAGCGCTTTTACCATGTTTTCAGATCTTACCAACGTTCTCACCCTGTTATTCACTTGTTTTTATTTTTTTGCCTTTTGTTTTTGTTTTACCTGCTTTCTGGAACCGTTCTTCGCCAACGTCAAACCCTGTCATCATGGTCTCTGTGTCTCCGTCCACCAATGTAAGCACCAAACTACTGGGCAAACTGATAACAGTGGAAAAGCGGTCCACACGGAGGCAAGCAGTCAGCTGGTAGCGCAAAAAGAAACAGAAGCCGTCTGTGGCGTCATACTGCCCTGTAGCATTCGTTTTAAAGATGAAATGCAGCCATAGATAACTCTGGCTATGTCTGTATAATATTAGTTTAAAGGTGCTGGCTCCTTTAAAAGTCACTTGTTGATGATGTCATCAGTATGGGACTAGCATCAGTCTGTTGCACGCAGGAAAGCAACCTGCTTAAAACAATAGAACATGTATTACTCCACTGTAGTAAATATAATAAAGAACAATTTGATCTTATTCAATCAGTAAAAAGAGCAAACATCATGATTTCACATTGTCAGGTTTATTAGGAAATACATATAGTAAAATATATATAAATAAATTTGTTAAAGAAACCAAGTTATAGAAAATAATATAGTGATAATATAATCTAAAGAATATACTGCTAAGTTACTTGTTTTTTTTTTTTTTCTCCCTCTATTTTTTACACTTAATCATTATTCAACCAGTCGGTGGCGGTAGTGCACCTACAAGTTTGGTTGCCAACCGCCAGTAAATTCCAACGAATAAGAAGAAGAAGCAATCTGTTATGGCCCGTTACCACTAAGAGGTATAGTACGGTATGGTACAGGTTGGTAAGGGTCACCTTTATCAAGCTTGCATTTCCACTGCCAAAAGGGGCGTGGTGTACGACAGAAAATTTCAGATGACGTCATTTTTAATAACGCAGTGCGGGTTGTTTTACATATCATATTAGAAGCATTTCTCAAAAAACAGATGCTTATACACATAAATACTTGTGTTTAAATGTTCATTACTAACCGTTCTATGAACGTGATTTGATTATAACTGCGGATCAATGACAGTGTGAAACAGCTGTAATGTCTGCAATTAAATAAAATAAATAACTAAATGAACATATATGAACACATACAGACCCTTACAGTCACCGATGTGTTATCAATTACAATAAAACTACACACAGCATACATTTAGTCCTTATTTGGGATCAAAAACAACACGAAATATAGCCCACAGTCAGAGCAAACCTCTCATCTGTATCTTTAATGTTCAGCAGCACATGTTACCTTTTATTAGAAAGTATTCCGAGTTCATTCCGAGTTCATAATAGTCCATAAAGAGATAATAATAGTTAAACATGGCAGTTTGTTCATGTTTTGTTGCTGGCTGTACATCAAGAAGACGGCAAGGTTTGTTTGAGCTCGGGTCGACCATGGCTTATTATTATATGTATATATTATTACGGTGTAATGTCTCGGCTGTGTATTTAAAATGGCAGTTCCTTTGTTTTCATTCTTCTGCTTTTGTGAATGACGTATCTCTGTAAACCAATAGCGTTCAGCTGCATGTCTAGCTCTGCCTTTTGGTACCCTGGGTACCCTTTACAAAGGGTAAGTGGTACGTTTTGGTTTAGTAGGCCTTTTGACAGTGAAAACGGCCATAAAAGCGTACCAAACCGAACCATACCGTACCATACCACTCAGTGGAAGCGGGCCATTACTGTAGTTATCTTCTTGTCTTTCGAAAGTATGGTTAGTATGTAATCTTATGTTAAAGTATAATTCACAGTTATTTGATAGTATTTTGTGTTAATAACAAACTTTTAGATGAATTTTTATTCAAACGTGTGCCACAATATGTTGTTGTGTTATGCTCTGATGAGTGACATATGTTGCTGTTTAGCTGTACATATAGTTTAGTATTTATTTTGATTCAACATGATGCAGTTTAATCATAAACGTATATACACACAGTTATTTTGTATATATGCTTATGTTACATTAGCAAAAGGTGTGAAATATTTCTGGTAACACTTTATTTTTGATGGTCCATTTGAGTATTAGTAGACTGTCTGCTTAATATCTGTTGATACTGCTCCTTCAACAGACATTTAACTGACTATAAGAAACTTTGCAAGTACATGTTAACTTACACTAACCCTAACTCAAACCTGAACCTAACAGTCTACATATAATCTAATGAGAATTAGTTAAATTCAATAAACAGACCATCAAAATAAAGTGTGACCATAATTCCTTTCTTTTAATGTATCTAAATTCCTTTTGCTCTTTTCAGTTTTACCTTACTTCCTGTCACCAAATAAACAAAATGAGCAGAGTATCCACTTCAGCGTGGTGATTGGTAATGGAGTTATCTGTCTGTTAACGTAAGCAAGGAGTATTGGGTGGCAGAACAGGCTACACAATTCACGCTCTACAGAAATGTATACGGGGGTACATTTTCACAATGAGCCTGTGTTGGAATATATTACATAAGAATTTACTCAGGTCAACATGAATGACCAATAACTACAGTATATTATGATTATTTACAGTATAACATCATGGGATATTCAGATACAACAATAATTTAACCGTCATTCACTGCAACAGATTATGTGATTTTGACACCTAAATTCTTGTCATGGATACACTCAAATAATGACTTTTCCTGCTTGTTTAAACTACTTTTTTAATGCATTGAAACAACATAATTTTAATGTTTTATATATATATATATATATATATATATTTTTTTTTTTTTTTTTTTTTTTATTGTTTTAAGTTCAATTCACTTTAATTCAAATTCAAATTCAAATTCACTTTATATTTTTAAAGACAATTAAGTTAATTGATTTGTGTTGGGACAACATGGGGAAATTGTGTGGAACCCAGTATGTTTTACTGTGTAGCATTAATAGCTTAGCACCTTTAAAGTCTGCGTGATTCAGATATTGCTGAGACTTTTATTTCAGTATGTTTAAGTACTTACAACTGAAAAGGAATATTGAGTATGGGGTGGGGCTTTCGTTTTGTGCATCAGTCTCTTGTAGCAAATTATTGGTAAGAGGGGAATGGTTAAGAACACTTACAAAATGAATGCTGCTGCTTGTTCAAACTGCCTGGTTAAAATGAGCTGAAACAACCCAATTTTTGTAATTTATTTGTTTGTTCAATCTACTTAAATTTGTAAAATATTAAGTTAACCTAATCGTCAGTGTTGGGACAACATGATAAATAGTGTTTTGTTGGCTTCACAAGAGTAAGCTGTGTTCACAAGGTGATTCAAATGAAAGTGAGTAGACTAAAAGGGTTTGTGTAAACGCTGCTTGTGAACTTTATTTAGCTAAAATAAGTTGGAAATACTTAATTCAAAGAAATTGAAATAACACAAATCAAATGTGTGGGAAGGTGTGTTATAATTTAATGGTAAAAAGTTACACTAACATTTTTTTTTTTTTTGAGGAAATGTTGTGATTGAAGCAGTCAAACTGACATCAACAGAGAAGGACTGCCATTCCAAATGCAGAAGCAAATGGTCAGATTTAATTAAAGATTACTTGCATAGATTAGTTGTGTACCTTAAGACAATCCATGTGCGCTAGCAAAATGAACATTGTAAATTTTGATTTCACACAGACACTGATTTAACAACATGAATGAGGTCTTCAGAAAGGTGAAAGTAAGAACTTCCAGAAATAATAGTGTAAACAAAAAGTGGCTACTGAAGAGATGTGTTTTGAACTGTCTGACTTTTTATCAGAAAAGCCCCCCAAAATGAAAACCTGATAGTGTTGTATAATTCTGCCTTGCAGCACTTTTGTTTAAGATATTCGGTGCTCTTTTGGTAAGCGCAGATGTGGCAAAACAAATATTGAA
The DNA here is from genome assembly GCF_903798145.1 of Danio aesculapii. Classification (NCBI taxonomy): domain Eukaryota; kingdom Metazoa; phylum Chordata; class Actinopteri; order Cypriniformes; family Danionidae; genus Danio; species Danio aesculapii. The sequence goes on along the minus strand of NC_079437.1, from coordinate 53,777,527 downwards.
GTGAAGCTTCCCAGATTTGCAGTTTTGTTGTCTGTCCCTTTGTGAAGTTTATTTATAAACTAATTTCAAGAGCATCACATGCTTATGATTGACCATGGCTGGTCCTGCTTTAGCTAACACATGATTCACCGATCAAACTATTCTTAAGTCAGCACAAATAACCAGAGTTTCATATCTCAGTTATCTTCGTATTGAAGAACCCCACCTCCACCCTCACTCCTCCCCTTTTTCCTAGATAGGGCAGCACAGCAGCCCAGAGGTTAGCACTGTTGCCTCACAGCAAGAATGTAACTGGTTCAAGTCTTTACCAGGCCAGGCGACGTTTCTGTGTGGAGTTAACATGTTCTCCCCGTGCTTGTGTGAGTTTCTCCTGGCTTACCTGGTTTCCTCCCACCGTCCAAAGACATGCAACATAAGTAAATCGATTAAACCAATATTGATACCATAGATGAGCACTTAGTCAGCATGCAGTATATCTCTCCATAACGATTGCTAATTTGACTTTAGCCATAAACAGTGAGGAGTTCTCAAGATTACCTAAGCTCAAACTCCCCTCTCACCCTTCAAACGGGAGAACCCCAGGCTCGAGGATCTTATGGGCTCAGGGCTCTCTACCGGGACAACATTCCAAACATGCTTTAAAATCCATCATCAGCTAAGTGTGAGCTCTTGAAACTAGTTGAGCTTGTTAGCTGGGTGTATTATGATTGGCTGTCAATGTTTTATCAGCATCAGCGGGACGTTAGAAGCTTTTAGAGTAATTCCAATGATACTGTCTTCCCAGCAGGCACACAAATACATAAGACATTAATATTAGGTTAGATTTAGGTCAAGACGTCAGGTTGCCAAAATTCAATGTCCAGCCAGCATCTAAGGACATTTTTTTGACGTCCAATATCTACATCAAATTACGTTGCTATTTGGTTGATTTTAGGTTGTGTTGGAAAGTGACCAAAATTCAATACCTGATAGATGTCATGGTGGTACTGTCCACACAACGTCAAGATGACCATGATTAGATGTTGATATTTGGTTGATTTTAGGTTTGATATTGGATATTGACATCGGCCTGACGTTGAGTTCTGACGTCAACCTGATTTTAATTTCCAAACAAAATCCAACGTCCCCACGACCTTGGGGTACATTGAGGTACAACGTCAATATGATGACATGTTGATGACCTGTGCCTGCAAGGATAGATGTCTGCATAGATGTGTTTTATTTATTTATTTACTTTATTTAAAACTCTGGAATTACCAAAATTCTTTAACTACTAGGGTGACCATTCCTTCCATTTATATAACACTGTATTAAATTAAATTTTGGCATGTCATATTTATGTTCAAAGCTTCTATTGCGTTTTCAGAATTAAGCTTTAAATGTCTGTTGTCATAATTTATGAAGTAATTTCTCTAATAATATTTTCTTTTTTTTAATATAGCCTATCATTGTGTATGAGTTACTGGACTGCCACAGGTGGTGGCAAGCGGGAGAGCAATTTTTTTTTTTTTTTATTCATTTATATTTTGACTGCAGTTTTATTTCTGAAATAAATATATGTATTTGCAATCAGAAAATTATGGGGGTTTTTTGTTTCGCAGAAAGTTGCTAGGCAATGGTTTTGGAATGAAAAAGTTTAGTAAACTTCACAGTAATATAGTTATGTGGGTTTTATTGCATAAAACCCATGTAGAAATTGCATTAACTCGAAAGCTTCAAAATGTTATTTTGTGTGAACAGACCAGATATAACTACAACTACTGAAGTAAGTAAATAATATATATAAAAAAACAAAAGTTATATATATATATAAACTAAACAGTATATAAACTAAACAAATATATATATATAACAAAAACACACATCCAAATTAGAGATGCACAGGACAACTTATTTTTTTTACTTATGTTGCCTGGTTTGAGCAAGATCCAGTTTTCAGATCCATAAAGAATTGGGAAAAGAATAGTCCAGAAGAAGCAAATCTTGGTTTTGGTTGAGATGTTGGTCCTCATCCACAGGAACCATTTGAGGCAAGTGAACCCAACAGCTGCCTGTCCAATTCTGCTCTCAGCCATATGCTAGACTCTACTCGCTTCTGGGCTCATGACAGATTTTTAGAACAGGTCCAGGAATTTAAAAATGCAAGAATTCAACAATTCAATCAAAGATGTTCAAGCTTTGAAGACTTGACAAGAAAGTGACTTACATTCCTTACTACTGCAAGTAATTAATCAAAATCTTGTGATACATGTTAGAAAAATGACTGAAGAGTCCATGTCCGACTCCTTTTGAAAACAAGAATCTACTCAAGTGGAAAACACGTCTTCTGCTCTGCCTCTCAGGAGAACACCGGTGTATTATTTATTTTTCCAGAACTTCAGCTGATGCAACACTTTCCCTGCTGAGCGTTCAATCTTCAAGCATAACTCACAGCAACAGAGAGAGAGAAGCAATTGAATGCCGGTGGAATGGCAAAAAAAAACACCCCAGAAAGCAATCCGGCAGTGAAAGATCTCCCAAATAGTTTAAAAAGTATCAGAATGACTTGTAATAGATCTAAGGCCCCTAATGACCCCTTCTCGGGATGTCCCTCAGATTGATGACTTTCACAGACTTTTGCCCAGGTGGCACATGGGAGGAACGGCTTCAATACATCATCTTCACCTCTGGCTGGAAGCCCCAGGACATGTGACGTCATCACTCCCAGAGGATCTACAAATGCAATGTCTAAAAGCACCTGTAGAGCGGCGACACATCCCTTAGTCTGCAAAGCCTCTCCAAGCGCCTCCCAGGTGGAGCACCCTCAGCATAATTAGGGTGGAATCTGCTAGGACTTCCAGTCTAGGGTCATTCATCAAACGGATCACCCACAAGATTAATGTGGCCCCACAGTAGCACTGCAATGGATTGCTGCCACTTGCTGAGATCATTAGCGTTGGCTCGTCCGCCACAGCGAAAGGGGCTTTGCTCAGTGAAAAGTGAGATCTGCAGCTTTGCATACTAAATGAATAGTCCATCATCGCCTAATTAAGAGATTATTGGAGACACTTGTGTCCAGTCCCCTGGACGGTAAACCATAACTGAAGGGCAAAAGAGATAGATTAACTCCACCTGCTTCGTGGCAAAATATAACATTATGAACATCCAGATAAAAAGCAAGCGACAAAACATGGGCAGCTTCCAACACAGAGTGCTTAAAGGGATCATTCAGCCAAAACAAAAGGAAATTTTGTCATCATAAACTCACCCTTGTGTCATTTTAGTCTCACAGAACACAAAAGAAGATATTCTGAACAATGCATACTGAAAGGGCTGAAATATTCAAAGATAAACATGTACTAAAGTTGTCTCTGTGGAACCTTTAAGGGAATTTTCACAACTCATTTGGTCCAGAAATAGGGCAACAAATGTAGCATTTTTTGGTTATGTTGCTTTTTTTTTACACTACACTAACTGCTCTGGTCCAAACCAGTTGAACTGGTCACTCATTGACCAGATGTGTATTTGAATGGATTTCAGATTTTTGATTGGTCAGAAATAACCATTCAATATATTCCTGTGGAGCGGGCAGACAACACAACCATTTTTAGCATGGAGAGGCTAGATAGATAAATGGATGGATGGATGGCCGGATGGATTGATGCATGGATGAATGGATGGATGGATGGACGGATGGACGGATGGGCAGATAGATAGATTAGACCGACAGACAGTATAATATATAAATATAGTGTAGGTAGATAGATGAATTCAATTCAATTCACCTTTATTTGTATAGCGCTTTTACAATGTAGATTGTGTCAAAGCAGCTTCACATTAAAGATCATAGTACATTGAAATAGTGTAGTTCAGTTTTCAGAGTTTAAGTTCTGTTCAGTTTAGCTCAGTTCAGGGTGGTTTAATAATCACTACTGAGAGTCCAAACACTGAAGAGCAAATCCAACGATGCGCAGCTCTACAGATCAAGAACCACGCAAGCCAGTGGTGACAGCGGTGAGGAAAAAACTTCACCAATTGGCAAAAGTGAAGAATTAAAAAACCTCGAGAGAAACCAGGCTCAGTTGGGCATAACCATTTCTCCTCTGGCCAAACGTCTTGTGCAGAGCTGCAGTCTATGCTCCAGAGGCTGGGGAATGCTGGACCTCAGGGAAGACTCGTCTGTCCCTGGAGCGTCACAGGAATCTGTCTCATGCTCTCCACTCCTCCATGACCACCACAGCAGCTGCTCAGGATACGGCCTGGTCCAGGATATGGAAACTTTGGGATAATCTCGTCGCTGGTCTTGGATTGAATCAGTGGCGCTGCATAGTCTGAGGGCCTTGGGATGAGTATCCCCAGGTGGAAATAGAGAATAAAAAGAATAATTACAGTAGCTGCTTTTCATAGTGTATATAAACAAGATGCAAAAACCTGTGTGGAGCACATTCATGTATCATACCGCTAAGTGATGCACTGAGTGTATGCTTTACTAAAAAGATAAGTCTTTAATCTAGTTTTGAATTGCTAGAGTGTGTCTGAGCCACGGACATTGTCAGGAAGGCTATTCCAGAATTTAGCCATAAATGAGAAGGCTCGACCTCCTTTACTCAATTTTGCTATTCTAGGTACTACTAGAAGCTCTGAGTTTTGAGATCTTAAAGAGCAGGTTGGATTGTAGCGAGATTAGATTAGACAGACAGACTGTATATTATATAGATATAGTATGGATGGATGGATGGATGGATGGATGGATGGATGGATGGATGGATGGACGAACGAACTGACAGACAGACAGATAGATAAACAGAGAGAGTGTATTTTATATAGATATAGTGTAGATAGATAGATAGATAGATAGATAGATAGATAGATAGATAGATAGATAGATAGATATATAGATAGATAGATAGATAGATAGATAGATAGATAGATAGATAGATAGATAGATAGATAGATAGACTGTTATTATATAGATATAGTGTAGATTGATGGATGGATGGATGGCTAGACAGACTGTATATTATATAGATATATAGACACACTGTATATTATATACATAGTGTGGATAGATAGATAGATAGACAGACAGACAGACAGACAGACAGACAGACTGTATATTATATAGAATATATTATATAGTATGTATTCATCACTTCAGAAAAACTATACATTTTAAGAATGAAGTTTGCTGCATTCACCGCACCAAGAGGGAAAAAA
>NC_079437.1:53744831-53767331 GCF_903798145.1 Danio aesculapii | reverse complement strand
AGTGGATAGCAGATAAAGGCGATCTTAGAGGGCACCTATAATGCAAATCTAACTTTTGTAAGCTGTTTGGACAGAACTGTGTGTAGGTCTAGTTTATCTACTGTTATATTGGAGTCACATAAACACAAGTCTCTTTTATTTTTGTATTTCCTGACAATAAAATAGGATCAAAATCTCAGTGGTTTTGAGGCCCATCGCACGGTGACTTAGGAGTGCAATTTTCCTCAACCACAAAATTGATTGACAGGTGTATTAACATACCTCTGTAGTAACGCATATAAACATTTCCACGAAACAGGATTTGCAAAGAAACTCGTATTAAAATATCTGTTTCAACTCTCTGTGATCAGCTGCACCTCAAAAATGAGATTTACAAGTTGTAAAGCAGAGCATGTTTGTAATGAAAATAAAAACTGCTATATAATTCATAACTGATAGAATCACCACAGCCACATAACGTCAGTAAATGTGTGTCTGTGTATACTGCAAACTTTGTAATGACATTTGTGTGTGACTCATCTTTTCAGAAAGGCTTGAATAAACTCCACCACAAATACATCAAATAAACCTACTTGCTATGTTTGACCAACGAGCTAGATTTCTTAATAAATGTCTTTCTCTGTCACTGACTGCTGTTTATCTATTGTAACGCATGAGAACCAGACACACAGGTGGGAGGTGGGTAGAGAGAACGCTACGGTTACTAAAGTAACCCTTCGTTCCCCGAGGGGGGGAACGGAAATGCTATGTGGAAACTTCCACTATGGGGATTTCGTCAGAATCCAATCATCTGAAAGAGTATAAAAACGGGCCAATGAAATGCCAATGAGTTGGCAGCGTCAGCGTGCACAGCTGGCGTCAATGACAATCAGTCATGCTATAAAGACGCAGCCAGTGCCATGCTCGACATCCTTTTCTAGCTGAAGAGACTTTCACGCTCAACAGCTAAGGGACAATCGTTGTGGCGAAGGAACATAGCATTTCCGTTCCCCCCCTCGGGGAACGAAGGGTTACTTTAGTAACCGTAGCGTTCCCCTTCGGATGGGGAACTCCAATGCTATGTGGAAACTTCCACTATGGGGAAATCTATGGAAAACGCCACAACGAAAGAACCTTACTGCGCCCCTGGCGAAGGGTGTGCCACGCAGTAGAGCAAGCGCACCTACAACGCCCCGAGACACAGTCTTCCAACGTGTCCCCTGGCCCTCACTTACCTGTTCAGAAACGGTTATATTTTTCGGGGAGTCGCAATAACCCTATAAAAAGGTTTTGATACGACAGTACGTTGGGAAAGCGTTCAGTCCCGATAGGGAGGACGCTGCGGAGCTCACCTGCTACCCAGAGGGGAGACCTGGTGACAATCTATGGACCAGCCCAGAGATGGGGGGGTCCTAGCATAAGGATGGTTAGCGGGGAGGGATTACACGAGCCTGCCCTAAAAGGGGGGACTATACCGTGGCTGTGTGAACGTATGGGATCGCCAGCGGGGATCACACATAGCAGGCACCTATACCCAGAACGCGGGCTGACCAGCGGGCATGCCGACAACGTAACGGGCCAACACCTGACTCCTCCGCTGAGTCAGGTGCTGGGGGCCTCGGAGGAACTCTGCAGGGTTCGCCAAAAAAATGGGGAACTAAACTGACAAAGCTGAAAAAGCGCACGTATCTCCGGGTTAGGGAGAGTGGCGCAGCAAGCGTGTTTCGACACCTCAACCGAATCGTTTCCTCAATCACCAAGGGTTGCCTAATACCCTTGAGGAAACCGGCTCCACTCGCAGATTGTAACCTTGCAAATGTATTGGGTGTCACCCAACCCGTAGCTCTACAAATGTCTGTCAGAGAGGCGCCGCGTGTTAACGCCCAGGAGGATGCGATGCTCCGTAATGGAGTGCGCTCTCACCCCCGGGGGACACGGCTCACCCTGGCCCAAAGGCGAGGGAGATGGCATCCACTACCCAGTGGGCCAACCTCTGTTTAGATACGGCACTTCCCATCTGCCGACCACTGTAATGGACAAAGAGCTGGTCAGAGGATCTAAGGCTCTGAGTGTGGTCCACATATATTCGCAAAGCGCGAACAGGACACAACAATGAAAGGGCTGGGTCTGCCTCCTCCGCGGGCAGCGCTTGCAGGCTCACTACCTGATTGTTAAACGGCGTGGTAGGAACCTTGGGCACATAGCCGGGCCGGGGTCTCAGGACAACGTGAGAGTAGGCCGGCCCGAATTCTAGGCACGAGTCACTGACCGAAAATGCCTCCAGGTACCTAACCCTCTTAACCGATGCCAACACGACCAGCAGAGCTGTCTTCAAGGACAGAAATCTCAAGGATACTGAGTCGAGTGGTTCGAAGGGATCCCCACGTAGGCTCGTAGCACTACCGCGAGATCTCAAGAGGGTATGAGAAGGGGGCGGGGGAAAACATCCGCCTCGCACCTCTGAGGAACTGGATGATGAGGTTATGCCTCCCCACGGTGCCGCCATCCACGCATCATGATGAGCGGAGATGGTGGCCACGTAAACCCTCAGTGTGGAGCGCGACAGCCTTCGCTCCACCTGTCCTGAAGGAAAGAAAGCACAACACTGATCTGGCAAGATCGGGGGTCTTCTCGGCGAGAAGCGCACCACTCAGTGAATAGACTCCACTCCAGGGCGTAGGCATGCCTCGTAGAGGGTGCACTAGCCTGAGTGATGGTATTAACCACCGCCACCGGTAGGTTACCTAAGTCTTCCTCGTCGCGTCTTATGGACCCCACGTGGAGGTTCCACAGAACTAAGCGAGGGTGCCAGATGGTGCCCTGTCCCTGAGAGAGTAGGTCCTCTCTCAAAGGGACTCGCCAGGGGAGGCGTCGCGAGGAGGGAGAGTTCTGATATCCAGGTCCGGTTGGGCCAGGGGCGCAACTAGCAAGACCTGCCCCTCGTCCTCCCTGACCTTGCACAGAAACTGCGCGAGTAGGCTCACTGGGGGGAGTGCATACTTACGCATGACTCGGGGTGGAGTCGCCATTCTCCCGGGGAAGGAGCTGCCGTGAGAGCCTGTTGGCCGCACGGTTGAGCCCATCCGGGGTGTGAATAGCAAGCAGCGACTTCAGCCGCGTATGACTCCAGAGGAGCAGACGGCGAGCGAGCTGAGACATGCAGCGGGAGCGTATACCCCCCATCCGGATGGAATACGCTACCGCGGCCATGCTGTCCGTCCTGACCAGCACGTGTTGCCCCCTCAGCACCGGTAAAAAGCGGCGCAGAGCGAGAAACACTGCCAACAGCTCTAGGCAGTTGATATGCCAATGCAGCTGGGTTCCCCTCCACAGGTCCGCAGCAGCATGCCCGCTACACACGGCCCCCCCACCCCATACTGGAGGCATCTGCCGAAACGACAGCCTGCCTGGACGCCTGACCTAGGGGCACACTGGCCCGTAGGAAGGAGGGGTCCTTTCCAGGGGGTGCGGGTGCGGTGACACAGCGCAGTGACAGTCACTCGGTGTGGGCCCGCGTGCCATGCGCGTCTGGGGACCCGATCGTGAAGCCAATGCTGTAGTGGTCTCATATGGAGCAATCCGAGCGGCGTGGCCGCGGCTACGGATGCCATATGCCCCAGGAGCCTCTGAAATAATTTCAGGGGGACCACTTTTTTTTCCTGTCGAACTCTCTCAGACAGTTCAGCATTACCTCGGCGCGCTCTCGTGAGAGGCGCGCCTCCATAGTGATCGAGTCCAGCTCCAACCCGAGAAAGGAGATGCTCTGCACGGGGGCGAGCTTGCTCTTTTCTCGGTTGACCTGAAACCCCAACGGGCGGAGGTGCCGGAGCACCTTGTCTCTGTGCATAATCAATTGCTCCCGAGAGTGGGCTAAAAATCAGCCAGTCATCGAAATAATTGTGCGTGCGGATGCCGGCGAGCCGAAGGGGCGCGAGGGCACCCCCCGCGAGCTTGGTGAAAACTCGCGGAGACAGAGAGAGCCCGAAGGGGAGGACCGTGTATTGCCACGCTCGACCTTCAAACGCAAACCGCAGAAACTGCCGGTGGCGTGGAAGTGTGGAGATATGAAAATACGCGTCCTTCAGATCTATTGCTGCAAACCAATCCTGAGGACGAACGCATCGCGTGATGCGCATCTGCGTAAGCATTCCGAAGCGCAGCCTGTGAAGGCAGCGGTTCAAAATGTGCAGATATAGGATTAGCCATAGCCCACCGCTTTTTTTTTTTTTTTTTTGGGGCACGATGAAGTGCGGGCTGTAAAACCCGCGCTCCATCTCGGCTGGAGGGCCGGCTCGATTGCATCCTTCGCCAGGAGGACAGCAATCTCCTCTCGCAAGACAGGGGCGGACGCAGGACTGACCCTGGTCGCCCGTGAACCTGGGAGGCCGTTTAGCGAACTGAATCGCATAGCCGAGTCTGGTCGTATGGATGAGCCATTGCGATGGGCTGGCCCGCGCTAACCAGGCAGGCAGAGCCCCCGCAAATGGTCCCACCCGCACGATCGCTGACGTGCCAGCGGCGGGGCAGCGTGGAGTGAGTGGGCTCATCCGGGGAGCGCTGGGGTCCCACAGGAGAGCAGGAGAGGAGATGTTCTCGTCTCGCACTCAAACTCCAGGAGAGGGGCTGGGAGTGGAGAGAAAGGAGACCGTTCTCTCGTGCTCCATGAGCCATTGGCGAAATGCACCGATCCTGCGAGCTGGAAGGCATAGCGTCCCAGACTGGCAGTGTTCGGGCTGTCAAATCCGGAGGAGGGGAAAAGTGCTCTTTCACTGAGGATTTTGATGGCGTTTTTTTTTTTTTTTTTACGCCTTTAAATAACGTGCCCCGCCCTCCAGCGGGGAAAGAGCAAATTCCCTCCTCCCCAGATGGCCCGCCTCAGGGACGCTTCGCGGTCCGTTTTACCGAACTTAGCGGCGCCCTGGGCGGGGGACGCTGGTTGCCGGCGCGATGCTCGGCGCAGCCGCGTGGCCGGAGGCGCAGGCGGGGGCGGCGAAGCAAAGCTGCGGGCGGGCGTCCTCGGCGAAAAAGCAGTGGATGTGGATGGCTCGGCGGGGGGGAGCGGTCATACAATCCCGCCGATAGAGACCTCGCCCATCGCCTCCGACTGCTCTATCACCGGCGTGAATTCCTGGGCGAATTCACCGCCAGTGTCGCCGAACAGGCCAGCCTGGGATATGGGTGAGTTAAGAAAGCGAACTTTGTCAACGTCACGCACATCACCAGGTTTAGCCTGAGGTGGCATTCCTGGATCACGGATGTGATCATTGTCCTTCCCAGGGCACACACAGCCGACTTTTATTTTTTTTTTTTTGTAAGAGCATAGTCGGTTGCGGTGCGGAGCGCATGCTCAGTCCTGGGTCAGAACCATCCTCGCGCAGCCGGGCCAGCGCCCTGCGCTTGGTAGCGCTGGTAGGTGGCCATAGCGTGCATGGTGAGGGGGAAGGCGCACGCAGCACACTGCGTGAGCCTACTGTGCCCATCCAGGAAGAAGGGGATGGGGAGGCTTAGAAGGTCTCGCCTTCATCCTCCACATCACACCCCTCTAATCGGTCCGGCCGCGGAGCTGGGGGATAAACCATCTCCAGAGCCACGGCCGAAGCAGCCTGGGGAAGCACAGCCGCAAAGTCTGCTTCTGGATTCGACGCCGCGCTCAAAGTCCCGGAGGGAGCGAGCGGGTTCGAATCCTCGTCAGACCTTGACAGCCCAACCTCCAAGGATGGTGAGGATGGAAGCGCACGCAGATCGGGCAGAAAAAAGTGCCCTCAGGACAGCGTGAGCTTACTGTGCACTTCCGGGAAGAAGGGGACGGGAGGCTTTGAAGGTCTTGCCTCCTTATATCCTCCACATACACCCATCTAGTCGGTCCGGCCGCGGGGCTGGGGGATAAACCATCACCAGACCCACGGCCGAAGCAGCCCGAGAAAGCACGGCCATCACGTCTGCTTTTTAGATGCTAACGCCGCGCTCTCCTCCCCGGAGGGAGGGAGCAAGCGGGCTCGCATCCTCATCAGACAATGACAGCCCATCCTCCGATGCAGCGATGGACATCTGACCCCCGGTGTCATCAGGTGAGAGAGCGACCATCCAAGGACGGAACGCTTCTCTTCACCTGAAGCTTGGATGGAGCGCGTGGAGGAGCGAGAGGTCCACGGCCCGGGGGCGGCGGATTTACTCTCACTGAAACCCTCAGATCTGCCCGAGTGCCAACCGCAGTGCGGGGGACAACTGGGGTGGGTGGCTCTTTTGCAAGAGCGAGCCGCGATCTTAACTGCGCAACAGACATGACATCAGTGATGGCATGCACTGCCCGCGAGCACCGCATTAACATGCTGGACCCCCAGACATGAAACGCTGTGCTCGTGCCCATCATCCGGGGATAAGAAACCACCGCATCCAGAAACGCACGGTCGGAGTGACGTCTTGAAAAAGACGCGCTGCACGACCGTGTTGCTCTTTTAGGAAAGCTTTTTTCCTATATACAAACCGCTCTTGGAGGACCGGACCCAAAGGACGCCAGGCAAGGGAGAAATACCCAGCTCGACCATCTGCCACTGCGTATACGCGCTCTGGACCGGGAGAAGCTGCTTCTCGATCTCTCTCTGTAGACACAGGTTGGAGATACCCTCAAAGACTCTCTCAGAAGCTTCGTGAAAGGCTCTGAAAGCGAAAGGAAAGGATGTCGAGCATGGCACTGGCTGCGTCTTTATAGCATGACTGATTGTCATTGACGCCAGCTGTGCACGCTGACGCTGCCAACTCATTGGCATTTCATTGGCCCGTTTTTATACTCTTTCAGATGATTGGATTCTGACGAAATCCCCATAGTGGAAGTTTCCACATAGCATTGGAGTTCCCCATCCGAAGGGGAACCAGCTCATTTGCTTTTAAAGTCACAGGATAAAAAAACTGCTAAAATGAGAATTTTCTGCATTATATAATAAATTATCTGATGGGTATTTTGAGCTGAAACTTTAGACACATTATGGAGACACCAAAGGCTTATCTTACATCTTAAAAAAGGGGTAAAATAGAAGCCCTTTAACTTCTGTTTTATGGCAACTTTAAGATAAGTCCAAAGGTTTTACATGCTGGTCTGTTATTGTAGAAAAATGTATATTACATTTTCACACACATAAAGATGATACTAAATAAAATTATCAGTGATTGGTTGATTTACGTGTCAGTCAGACAGCCACTGGGATGAATTTAATCTCTAGGTCAGGGGTGTCCAAACTTGGTCCTGGAGGGCCGGTGTCCTGCTGAGTTTAGCTCCAACTTGCTTCAAGACACCTGCCAGGAAGTTTCTAGTATAGTAAGAGCTTGATTAGCTGGTTCAGGTGTGTTTTATTAGGGTTGGAGTTAAACTCTTCAGGACACCGGCCCTCCAGGACACCCTTGCTGTAGGTCTTATGCAAGACTAGTAAAGATGCTGGTAGTTAGTCAGGTTACTCAAAAAACTCTAGAGGAGAAATATCAAACAAGTACTGCAGGAATAGGGCTAAAGTAAGCACTTGGACCCTATTAAATATCATTATGTGGACACATATCTTCGTACAAAAGAGAGAAAATCTTAGCTTGGAGTGACATAAGAGCAAGTTAACGTTGACAAAATGTTCATTTTCAGTAAATTTATCTCTTTTATACATCTGAAAAACACACATAAATATTTAAAAGCATCCGTTCAGCCTGACCAATCAAAGAGCTCACGGTCAGCGCCAGCGCTTACACATTTAAACAGGAAACTTGGTAAGCTTTGCATCATCTTTGTAAGTCCCGGCGTTGTTGTAAAGACCATCCGGGAGGGCAGAGGCACTGAAGCACTTGAGGTAAGAGGGCTTATTAACATTCATGACCGTGAACCCACCACAGCTTCCCTGATACAATCTCAGAGGTGTTAAGTAGTAAAGATTTGCTACATTCATTAACAAAGAAAGAGACGGGGCATTTTAAAACCCCCTGCTCTCATCCAAATGATAAGAGATCACTGAAGCCATTAGGAAAATCAAGGAAGACAGCCCACTTGTTGTGGAGGAATCCTGACATGGCTGAACACAGTGAGAGACGGACCGGGGAGAGAGTTGCTCCACTGGCTGAAAGCCTCCCAGTGTATAAGGCTTGTTTTTCATCGACTGTGTCAGGAATCAAGAGGGCTAATCCCTAGGAGACTTCAGATGAAAGTTTCAAAAGAAATAATGAAAGGCACATTGCCTCGGGGTGCATATCGGGGTGAACATATAGTGAGCCGGGGAGAGATGGAGCACGACAAGCATGCAGTGGAGAAGAACGCAAGCGTATTCCTTGCCTGCCTCCACCCTCTCCAGATCAGCTAAAAATACATAATAAAGACTAAATAAATTAACTGGGAAAAAAAAGACGTCGCGATCAAAATGATGAGTGGAGCTGCATCGAATACTTTTATGGTTTAAAATATTGGAATATACTTAAATATCGATAAGACTTTACATATACACAAATACACACACTGTAAACTATTTGACTTTAAATTTACTGTAAATTACTGGCTAATAATTGCATTACTTTCACAGTAAGGTACTGCATGTAAATTCACAGTAAACCACTGTGAGGTACTTCATATTAACAATAATTCTGTAAGTATTTCTAAATATAAAAAAAGTGTCTATACTTGTCACAAAGTCTATAGACTGGATCCAATTGCAAATAAAAGTTTATTTGACAAGTTCAAAGAACAAATCAACAGGAAGCAGAAAGCCAGAAGCCAGGTGATGGCAGCGTACAATCTCACAAAATCAGCACTCGACCGCAGGGCAAGACCTGGGAAAACAGGATAAACACATGAACGGACTGAATGCTAAAGACTGCCAAACGAAGTCCTTAAATAGCCAGTCGTAACAGGACTCAGCTGTAGCTGATATGAATCAGCTGATTGTTCCCATGCTGTCAGGGAAAAGGTAAACAAACACACCCACTCAACGAACACAACAACAGAATGAGAGCACAGATTCATGAACCGTGACAATACTAGCATAAAAGTTATTGTCTATTAACTTCTATGTTGAATAAAATATTAACAGTGTTTGAATTCCTATAACTAACGTGCAAAAGATATAGCCATTTTTTACAGTAATTTGCTGTAATCATGATGCCTGCCTTAATTTCACAATACATTTCGGAATACGTAAAATTCTGTAAAGTGACACTAATGTAATTTACCATGGTTTCCGCTACATTCATTCTTCCATGGCTGGGCGCCACACCAAAATTCATCCCGCCACGGCTACATTATAGCCTCTCATTCAAAACATTCAGTTATTTTCTTTTTTAACGGGTTATAATCACACCAAAATGTATCAAAAGGTAAGTGAATTACAACAGCTCAAACTTTTTTTGTAATTGTAGTAGTGCTGTGCGATATTTGTTTAACCCTTTAAGGTGACATGCTGATTGACTGACAGGGCTGTGCGATGCGTGAGGACAAACACGACGTAGCTTTCAGTTAAGATGAGCACAGTTTCTATATTTATACTTTGTAGATAAAGGTCTATAGTTCTGCATACATAACTTTATCTAGCTGGAGTTTATAGCCGCTTCACTTTACTTCAGGACGCATAAATATAGCTCTGTAGGTCTATTAGAGACATTCATAAATATTTCTTGCAAATGTTTGAGAAATTTTCGTTACATAAACAAACTAAATCGCACTTCATCAGCGTTTATTTGAGAGTGCACAAGAAAATCAGCACATGAGCAGCATATATTTGTGGACGTGCAAGAATTTTGTGTACAAACAGAGGAAATCGGCATGCAAGCAAAGAGATTTGCATGTTCGTATTACATAAATGCAATCTTGACTTGTAATACCGCGTTCACGACATTTGTCATTTAAATAATGCCAAAGGTAGATCTGTGTAAAAGGTGTAAAAAAAAAATCCTAGATGAAGCACTGATTTACTGTAAAAAATTACAGTAACATGTTGTGAAATTCTGGGAATTCATTACAGTGCAACTGCTCATGCCTAATTTAATTACACTTTAAACAACACAATTCTTAATTTTTTTTAACTTAATTGTTTGATCCACTTAAATTTGTAACAAAAATATTAGGTTAACTTGATCAATTTGTGTTGGGACAACATGAAGGAATTGTGTGGAACCCAGCGCGCAGATATGATCTAATGTATGACTTATTAAAAACTACGCCATTTATTAATGATTACAACATCATTAAAAAGGACTCTTTCAAATTGCTTTTAAATATGCATCATCATGTATTCATTCCTTAACATCATATTAACTAATAGTATAAATTAATGAGTTAATTACCAAATTAAATTAAGATAAGCATTTAAAATAACAGTCTTCTTTAATTATTAAATCAGTAGTTCATTTTTTAATCATTAGGTAATACTTTAGCTCACAATTCATGCTATTAAGTACTGGTTTAATACCTGCCTATTATTAAGATATTAAAAAGCTGGTCCACTACAACATCATATTTTAAACTTCAGTTGATGTGTAAGAGCTGTGTGAACATAAACAATATCTCTCAATGTAATATGCTCAATGTTCAATGCAAAGGAAGACATTGGCTTGTATTGGATTGTATTTGGGCTTCCAAAAGACATGACACAAAGAGAGAAGTGCGCACAGTTTAATTTTAATTTAAAAAGTGTTTGACAAATAACAGCTTCCATAATCTCTCCAAGTTCAGTGCTGGATTTGGCTAAAATATCCGCCAACCGACGAAGCTCTGGATTGTGAGCCACAACCTGTAAGTATTTTTATTTGCTAAAATTGATTAACTACATGCACAGTTTCTAGGGTTAACGGTATGTTGTAGTGAGGATGTATACAAGGATGTAAACAATGGGAAATGCTGTTTGGCACAGCTAACAATTTAGCTACATATTCATATTTATCAATCAAACCGCTGTAAACACCCACAATCCTCAGCACCGCTGCAGTGTCTCCCTATGCGGCTCCTTTTCCTGCATTCTACAGCTCAAATGAGCAACTCTCAAATGTTATGTAAACGTTTCATATTACTTACACATGCTTATTCCGAATATATGTGAAAGGCACTTGTCAGATTTTATTTTACAGAGCAGGCATGAGCTTCCACTGTCAGTTTACTGAGTTCATATTCTGTCAGATTCAAGTACAAACTGCTGGGGCTAACAGCTTCTCTGGCTGACTGTTTACACTAGTGATGGGTCGTTCTTGAATGATTCCTTAATTTTTAACAAATCTTTTGTATGACTCCAGAACGATGAGTCCTCTGAGGGAGTGATTCGTTCATTTGCGCTTGCGCACATTTGTGCAAGTGAAGTAAAACATTAGTTCATTTTTCGAGTCTTCTATCGCATTTGAGTTGTTCGTTCATCACATGAAAGAGAGAAGCCAGTCATTTGCATTTAGAGCCGGAAAAAGACTTTGAGTCCTCAGGTTTGGTTTGAGTCATCTCTCTTTACATGCTGTCCTGTGATGAACAATTGATTCAAAAACCAGAAGACTCGAAAGGTGAACTAATCATGGCTCTTTTCAGCTCAGACTGTGAGCTTTGGTTATGCTTATATAGGGCTGTCTGTGTGACATGAAAGTTTGAAGACCTGTCAGAAGAGGTGAGCTGACATAATCATAGACAAAAGACCAGGTAAACAATAAATGATTATTTACTCTTTCTTATAGCATTCTAGTTATGACATGTTTGTAGTGTGATCAATGTTTGGTGTAGTTGTAGATCAGTTTGCAAGCAACTCGTATCATTTTAATAATGATATTTTGTCAAATTTAACCAAATGACTGAAAAATTTAGATTAATTAAATTTAGATTTAGATTGAAAGATTAATTCATCTGACTTAACGAGACTCAAAGGTCCGAGTCAGTAAAATGATCTGAACTTCCCATCACTGGTTTACACAGTTTAAATGACAGACATGTTAGCCGAGTAGCTGTATATAATCAAAGTAAGATATATGAAAAAATAATGTGATTTTCTGTAAATAAAGCATGAGCACACATTGCTTTTGCGTCTTATAAACACAACCAAGCCTTAAAAATACATTCTGGACCACCTCTTTAACTGTTCAATAAAGTATGATTTTATTCTAAATCCCAAATCAAAATCTAAACCCAAATTCTACCTTACTAGCTATTAATAAACAGCTAATGAGTGGTTTATTAAGATGGTAGTGTTAATTAATGGTTTGTTAATACCATGAATTGTGATCTAAAGTGTTACCAATCATTATTTTCTCACTTGTTCAGGCACATGTCTATTAATAATTGAAGTATTCATGTGAAACATGTTTCAGGATAATTTACAAAAACTATGTATAATTGTAATACAAAATTCAGAGTTTGACGTTAGAATGTAATGTTTATTCACAGTCAGTTTTGAGAGTTTTGTTTTGTTTTATATTTGTGAAATAAAGAGATACATTGTATTTACTTGCAAAGACAATATAATGACCTTCAGCAATCACATACCTTCACAAACGAATCACATCGCTTCAAATTTTAGACATATTTCTGCCCAAAGGACCTGCTTTTTTTTTTCATTCGGAGGACTGGACATCTGTGTGTCCACTGACAACACAAAGGGGGCAGATAAGGGTCCTTTTCCAGTCTGAGAGAAACCGCACTGATATGCCATAGCAGTCTTTTCCTGATGAAGTGTGGGAACTTCAAAGAAGATAAAAGTCAGAAAGGCTGTGGACCACTGGTAGATTCTGAAATGCTTTCATGAAATGCTACTGAGGGACTTATGTGAAATGCCTGTGGAAAAGTCTCAATACATAACCCGAGCCCATAATGTAGGTTGCTGAATATATACAAGGTCTATGTTAGAGGTCTACTAAATAATACACTGTTTGCATTATTAAGATGCAGCCATCCTGCTGGCTGCAGATTCATTTTTTGCCCATTGGCGGTAATGTCAGCATTACAAAGAATATTGATTTTTAACCAAACATGGATCCTTCTCCCTGCGGTCAGTGTCATCACAGTAAGGTCACTTTCAAAATCCTTCACACTCACTGTCTGGAACAAATTACCAACCTTCACCTGGAGATCCATTGATCCAGCTTCAAAAAACGTCTGCTCTTTCAGAAGCACTTTACTAACTAGCTGGTGTTTTTGCAGTTTTTGGATTCTAAATGAAACTAAAAACTGCACATCTGCTGTAACAATAACCTCATATCTAAAAATCTGAGTTTGATGTTAGAATGTAATGTTTTTTTGTTTTTTTTATGGCAGCATAAAGACGACTCTCATATGTAGAATGAAGCCACATGCATGCAGACTTCAACAGAATGTACAACTCTTGATGGTTCTGTGGGTTTTTTTCTATCCAAACAGATTTTTATTTTGTATTCTCTATTGGATTCGACTCAATCTACAGCTTGCTTTTCTTTATCTGAAAGCATTCAAGAGTTTCCTTGCCTGTGTTTTGGATCATTTTCTTGCTGAAATTTTTCCACCCTGGTTCATCTTCATCATCCTGATACGGTAGATGATGGACTGAAGCAGCTAATATAAATTTACAATGACGAAGAACAGATGGTTGCTGAATAACTACTGAGAGATTTCAGTTGCTGTCTGGGCTTTCCATGCCTTTCTACAGCTCTCTTTCTTCATGTGTTCAATGTTTTTTTTTTGCTTTTTTGACTTCCTTGGTTGTTATCTATCTATCCATCTATCTATCTATCTATCTATCTATCTATCTATCTATCTATCTATCTATCTATCTATCTATCTATCTATCTATCTATCTATCGTAACCCTGGTTAAGCGCTTTAGAATGTCTTGCCATTGATTACATCTTAAGTTAATAATATTGTAGTATTCTGGTTAGTGACTTGCAATAATATAAACCACTCAGTGGTAAGTGAAAAATAATCTTCAGTTTAGTTATGCTTAATGGAATTTAGGCCCACTGCCGATTCTATTTTTGTACCCCTACCCATTCCTCTTGGCCGTTAAAACCAAGTGTGAAGGGGAAGGGCTTCAAAATTTACCCCTAAGAATTGGGACAGCACTACAGCAACTGCACACATCATTATATGCTTTATCAAATGCAGTTACTTCATTTTTTTGGTATTTATCTTCAAGAAATCACTGAAGGCATATATTATGTTATCATAACGATACAATGTGGCAATCGTAATACTGTGCGATTAACGCAGAGGCCATATTCATCTATGGATACACACGAAAACAACATTAATTATTCACCCCTTCCCCTTAGCCCTACGCCTTCAAGTTAAAGAGAATTGGGACACCCCAATCCCTTAACGTAAAGGCGCAAAACGAGGGGTAGGGGTGAGGGGAAGGGCTAAGGGGTAGAATTGGGATTGAGCCTTAGACTGCTCCCTTCCCCCTATTATACAAGCAAATATAATAAAAAATATAATAAACACCATGTAAATATTGGTTTACACATACAATGTTTAAGATAAATGAATGAAGCAGCACCAAAACTGTTAGTTAAGTGCTAATCTATCCATTTGAAATAAAGTGCTGTGGGAACCCGGAGTTGCTCTGCTAAATGGACCACGTTCCCCTGACTGTGTTTAACAAAGAGCGTAGTGTCACAGCTCACGGCTTACTCTCTCAGTCCATTGCATTTGCTCTGCACTGCGGCTCGCACAAAAAAAACACTGAATCACACCTACGGTCAACAGACACGATGGGACACCAGCCAGTGCATCCTCACTTGATGTTTATCTGCTGGCTGGGATAAAAGCTCGAGGAAATAATACATCTTTAATAGTGGGTGTTCAGTTGCACAAGCTTTAAAAAAAAAGAAAAGAAAAGAAAAACGTGCTGCATTGAATCCATAAATAAAACAATGCATATGTGAGCATAGGCCTCTTGAGCCAAGTGGAGAATTTTTCCTCCTAAAATAAGAGAAAACCTGCTTTTGATTGCCAGTACAAAAGGCCCTTATTGACACGGTAGAGACGTCTCGTAGGCTCTGTCGACTACAATCCTTTATTTCACGTTTTTCAGGGTCATTCAATGCTCACTGGTCTATTGTTGAGAGTGCTGGATTGATAATTGAATGTGAATCATGATACGGATGTTTCTGTGAACTGAGAGGGTCATAATGCGGTGCATTTCAGACTGCTAAAAAGAATCTACAAAGAGAGAACGAAGGAAAAAAAGACAGCAAGGTCAGCGTGCAGACTCGGAAAACCCAAAAGGGACGTTTTCAAACACATTAATGCAGGCCACGTAGTACAGAGAGAGCAACACAAGCAATATCATCAATTCACTGGTCTTTCAACTGTCCAATTAGTCTTATCTCCACTTTGCAAGAACAAAACGGAGTCATTTAAAAAAAAAAATGGTGATAGAAAAGCAGAAATGTAACTGTCCCTTGAGTAAGGCGCTGAATGTATTACCTATTTAATTTTCCTAATTATGTAATGATTTCAATACGCCGCCTGTGTTGCGGTTTTCGCGGCACAACAGATAGCTCTCGCGGTGATAAATTGAGATTTCAATTAAAGATGGCATTTATTAATAAAAACCATCCTGTCGCGTCAAAACGGTTCACTCCAAAATAGCCCAGAGGCGTGTCTTGAAAATTTCACCTTGATTAAACCACACAGAGTGATCTTTTCTCCCAAATCCTCTCATGGGTTGATTTTTTTTTTCTGTGCAGATTTAGATATTTTGTGTCCCCTCTGCCAGTTTTTAAGGAAAGATCTCGCATTCAAGGACATATAAAAGATAATGGCTTTATATCAAAAAGACACCCATCTCCCCTGGGTGAGTGCAGGGTGCTGGAGGAACAGTGTAAATCATGAAGCAGACTGCACTGACTATAAACTCTGCTGACTGGGGAATGTGGTTCACGATTTCTTCATCAGCAGGACATACCTATAATAATCATGCCACTTTTTGGGAGAGAAAAAATGTGGGTAACACTTTACTTGAAGGGGTGTTTATATGAAACCTTTGTGATCATCATGATGTCATTAATGTAAATGAGATTTCACCCATACTTATGACTGCTGCTAACAGTATTTATTTTAAAAATCTGTATTTATTAAAAAAGAAAAAAACACTATTTATTTTTTTTAAAACTGTATTTATTAAAAAAATATTGCACTGTTTCAAATTATTATGCACAAAATACATTATGTAAAATGCATTACAGTTTGTAAACATTTTTTTAGGTTTTAAAAAAACTAAAAAAAAAGTCATTTGCAGCATTAGAAGGTTATATTTAGTGAAATCAAAAGCTATTTCAGTCAAAAACATCCTAACAGGGCAAGTTGCATATTAGAATCACTTCTTGATATCACCTTTACATTTTTTGCATCCATTGAATCATGAGATTTTTGAGTTTCTTTGCAGAATATTAGAACACAGTAGCATGCCAGAGCTGCTATTTTGACGTTAACTGCCTCCCACAACCTGCCTTTGCTTGAGGATGCTTTAAAGGTGCTCAATAGGGTTGAGTTTAGGGGAGGATGGTGGTCACGCCATGAGTATTTCTGCTTTTTTGACCATAGCAACCAAGAGCAGAGAGGTATTCTTTGGCGTATGAGATGAATCATTCTCATGCATAAAGATGTTTTTTTTTTTTTTTTTTAAATAAGGCACGGTTCTTTATCTTGTACCATGAAGGAAAGTGGTCAGTCAGAAACTCCATACACTTTGCCAAGGTCATTTTCACACCTTCAGTGACCCTAAAAGCCATGTCAAATTTTTTTTATATTATTTTGACCCAAATCATGCCTCTGCCACCTTCTTGTTGATATCACAGCTATGTTGGTGATGTGACCATCCACCAACCATCCACTACTCTATCTATCTGGACCATCCAGGGTTGAAACAAAAATAACTATAATGGGAATGTTTAAGTTAATATTTTCAGCACAAATGTCTTTAAATACACATGGATCATTACACAAAACATCACATACAATATTATTTTTCTATATAACTTGATTAAAAATGACAGTGAAGGAATGTATAATATTACATAAAACCATATATTATAATCAATATATTATAAATGAAGATGAATTATTTTTAAACACTTATACATTTATAGACACAAAACCTACAGCATTAACATTATTTACAAGATGATTTAATTAAGTGTTAGCAGTAAACCTATAAACAGAATTGTCAGTATCAGATCTCTCAATAACATATACAAATTGCAAAGTATCAAAGCATTATGCAGCAGAATAACCTTAGGTCAATTATACATGGCTCTGTCTGAAATGGCACTAACAATGATTCACAATTGGGTCATTTGGAGCATATTGTGTCAATCCCTCATTATTGCTCCCTGTTTCTAGAAGCGAGAATATCTTAACCAAATGAACTTACAGCTAAATAATAAAATAAGTCGAGGAGCCCAATCTCAGCTCAGTCATAATTCACATGCGTATTGCAGCACTTTTCTGATTGCTTGTTAAGAGCCACAAACACTCAGACCCTGTTGATGACATTCATTATTTCCGTGTGTTTCCTCTAGTACTAACCATTTGATCTCAAGTACATACTTTAATAAGTTTTCTATAAAAATAAATGAGATGGGGATTGTGTTAGCAGTAGTCGCCTTCTCCTCCGGGCATCAGGGACAAAATGCTTGTGATTAATAATTCATATTTTCTACTTGATGCCTATCATCACAGAAATAGTTTCCACCAGCTTTATCGCCCTCCCCTTTCTTAAAATGATGGGCTCCAAAGCCCAGAACACCTCTGCCTTCCTGTAAATTAATAATGTTCTTCTTGTATTCTTTCTGGTTTGTATCATGATAGCCTTATGCTTGTCATGGCTGTTCATGCGTATCAGAAAAAAACAAACAAGAATCTGTTGAAATACGTGATTCTACCTACATTTCTACCCTTCAAAATTTCTAAATGCTGGGCTGTTTCTACTCGAATTTAGGTCAACATTTGGGTTCATTAAAATAACATAAAAATGTAAACCAATGCTTGAGTTTGTCCATGTTTAACCCAAATTAGGGTTAAAACAACCTAGCATTCCTTATAGAATATATAGAAACACTGCAGGTGTTTCAAGTAATATGGTCACAAGGGTGTTTTTTTTTTTCAAGAGCTCTCTTTTTCTCCCTTTATTGCAGATGCAAGTTTTTACAGGGCCATGAAACCCCCAGCCCCCTACCGCCATCTCAGGAGGGTGTTTTTACACCTGTAGTTTGAAAAAATTCAGGAAAGTGAGTCCAACTTTGTTTAGGTGGGAGTGTCGAGTGGCCAAAGAGGGAAGGGTTTGCATGAAAAGGGGAGTTTCAGTACGTGCACACGCTGATTTTCACACCAGCAACACAAACACAGACGCAGGAGGAATAGACAGGGATTACGTTTACATGGACATCAGTAGGCTAATCGAATTATTTGCCTTAATCAGAACTAGACAATAATATGATTGAGGTGTTTACATGAGTTACTTTTTGAATGTTCCTTTCATGATCCTGTTTTACATGTTAAAGCACATAATATGATTAACGTCATTCCACATTTCCTCTGAAGTTTCATGTAATTTTGGGTGTTTCATTTGTTTGATTTGTCGACTTTGACTGCAGTTTGGCACTTTCACTTTCATGCATGCCCCTCATGACAAACAAGATACTGGATGCGAGGAAGTGTTGTTTCAATGCAATTTGATACTGCATGCCGTAAGGGAGAAAAAACACCTCCGCATTTAGATGCGGTAGATGCAGACACTCGGTAGGTGCAGATAATAACGTCAAACAGCTGTGTGTTTATAGACTATCCTGTCACAAAATGCGGCAAAAATCCTACACGATGGTAATAGTTTGATTAAGGTGTTTACATGTTTACATTCAGAGTGCAGCATTTACGGATTTTTCAGTCCAAAATATTGTAGTGATATTAACGTACTGTAAACTAAGTAACTAGTTCATTTTGACTAAGATATGTCTTTAAAAACTGAAAGAGTACTGCTGACGATACAAACTAACTTTGCCATCTGAATAAACATAAAGAATACTGACCACACACTTACCAAGTCTGTGGAGACAGAACAATCAACACCAACTGGAACTGTGTCTTATTTAAAAGAAGTGACAAGTGACAAATTCAGATTTTATAATTTCTAGACGCTCTCGGGTAAATAAAAGATTCCTTACAAACATATTTTTGGTGCAATCGGTGCTCTCATCATGGCGAAATGGAAACAAAACTTTTTTTGCGGCACATTTGTAAACACAACACTGACGACTCATGTCTCCGAACAATTCTTCTTCTACTAGTTGTTTTGATTGCGGTGGGCAACACAACGTGGCGTCTCTCTGAACACTGCAACAGGTCTTCGAAGCTATTCACAATAGAGCGTGCTGATTTGTTCAAACCAAGACTTTCTCATGATTTAATGCTGAAAACTCAAAGACGTCTCATTGCACCTGCAGGTACAGACATCCAGTCTCCATGCTGGAATTTGCACAAGGATCACATGGCCGTGACGTAGCTTCAAAATTTATTTTCAAACCGAAAGAACGAATTTGCTCGAAATAACACAAAAACAACCAATTTTCACTTTTTTTTTGTGAAATATATGTCCTAATAGGGTTTTTAGCAACATGGGACATATATATGACTGTCAATTTCTAAAATGTGTTTTGGTGTTTCGTGACCCTTTAAACAGTGTCATGAAAAAATATGGCTCGACACAAAATGGTTGCGCACTGATATTAAATGACTTTCAGGGTTGAAACAAAATAACTATAATGGGAATGTTTAAGTTAACATTTTTAGGACAAATGTCTTTAAATACACATGGATCATTACACAAACCATCACATACAATATTAGTTTTCAATATAACTTGATTAAAAATGACAGTGAAGGAATGTATAATATTACATAAAACCATACATTATAATTAATATATTATAAATGAAGATGAATTATTTTTAAACAATTATACTTTTATAGACACAAAACCTACAGCAATAACATTATGTCTGACTTTCAACATCTAAAATGTGTTTTGGTGTTTCGTGACCCTTTAAACAGTGTCATGAAAAAATATGGCTTGATTCAAAATGGTTGCGCACTGATATTAAATGACTTTCAGGTGTGTTTCAGGTCAAATTTAAAAGCTAACAATATAATATGCTTATTTTTTTTACGTGTTGTTTCAACAACAACATTTGTAAATTAAAAGCTGCAAATGTTTAACGTGTTGTCTATTTATTTACACAACAGTATTTTGGGGCGTGGAAAAGCTGACTTTTGAAATTAGGTTTTGAAGTGCAGGCTTTTGAAAATGATAACATGTTCATGTTTGCAGCATGATCATTCTATAAACATGCACTTGAAACCAATGTACTCTAAGTGTATTTGTGTTTTGTTTGTTTTTGTGTAGATTTGTGGAAACCATTTTGACAGAATTGTTAACAGTACAATAAGCCCCAAAAAAGAAAAACTTAGGGGAGAGTGGGGACGAAATTAACGTGAGACGAAACATGTTTATGCATCATGTCATATCACTCTGCTCTTCTGGAGTGAAAAGACACCAATTAACCTCAAAAACTCATCTGTTTTTGCAGAGGTTGATACTAATTCCTCCATTTGTTTTCATATATGTTACAGCTTCAAAATACATCTCTAAAATACATTTTGTCAATTAAGAATAATTATAATTTAGCCTATATTCCATACCTAATTTAAAGCTTAAGTTATCTCACTCACTCATTTTAGCTTTTAGATTTCTGCTTTTTATTGACAAATATGATATGATTATTTAGCTTTTTTTCAGAGTACATCACACTGTGTGTATTAATTTTATTTTATTTTTTTTACTACACACACTACAAACAAAATGACACATTTGTGACAATTATGTAATTTTAAACTTTAAAACTCAACTGAACTTTTAAGTCAAATCACCTTTTATTTAGCACTGTATACAATATAGATGATGTCAAAGCAGCTTTACAGAGAAAACTCTGTAAATAGTAGTTGAAGTTTAGTGAAATCTATTCATTTGAAACTATCTAATTTTAGTAATACAACTACAGATTATAAAAGTGCAATGGTTTACCAGGTTAGAAAGTTTAAATCATATGTGATGTGAGGTGAGTATTAAATACATTTTGATTAGAAATCATGCACTATATAAAGTGTTTAGATTTCTTTATAGTTTATTGCTCAATGAACAATGTAACATTTACAACAATATACTGAAAACAACTGTTTTTCCTTTCCTTCTTATGCTGCATTCACACCAGATGCGGAAGAAGCGTCAATCGCATGTGATTTACATGCTAAGTCAAAGCAAAGATGGAATAGACATCCTGCGGCGCAATACGGGTGAATAAGGCTGCGCAAATGACGCAATTCGCACAAATGAATAAGCACGAGTAGAGTGTTATGTGCGATTGACGCGATTGCCGTTTTGCGCAAATCCTCGATTTGGAAAATCTGAAATTCAGTGGACATCCGCACCACGTTAACCAATCAGGAGATTTCTCTTGTAGGGGAGTGATTATGATATAGCGCCTGTTGTTGGTGTCCCAGGGGGAAATCCTCCTGCCGACACCGGGCATCAGTTCATCAAACTGGGCTCGGCTCAGTCTGAAGCACCGCTGAAAGCTTCCATTATCCAGGTTAGGTTTTCGGAGGAGCTCACAGAGCTGGCTGCACCTCAGAATGGATCTAGTGGACTCAGGAACGGCTCCAAATTAATTGACGCTGTTTTTCAGTCTTCCTAAAGCACATAAACACAGCTATTCTCTCAATAAACTCCATGTTAGTCATTTGGCAATGTAGCTAGTCATTGAGCAGACAGAAGCCCTGCCCATGACGCGAATCCGTGTCTGTTGTGAAGTGAATTTGATGCGAAAGGAGCGGATTTGATGTACGAATGGAGCAAGTAAACTCAAAATGCTCACGCTTGTATATATGTGCTAATAGCGCGTCTGATGTTAACACAGCATTCGAAACATTTCATGTACATGCACAGTTCTACAAAAAAAAAGAAGAAGAAAATTAAAAAAAATTGTTTTATTTTCGTCATACCGTTATAATAGGTGTCAATTCCAGCTCCTGGAGTGCTGCAGCTCTGCAGTTTAGTTTCAACCCTAATTAAACACACCTGACCAAACTGAGTCCAGGCTTGTTTGAAACCTACAGTTAAGTGTGTTGAAGCAGGGTTGGAACTAAACCGTACAAAGCTGCGGCCCTCCAGGAGCTGGAATTGACACCAGTGCATTAGATTGTGATGCCACTTGCAGTAGAAGAGAACCTCTTCCAGTCTTAGTCCACAACTGTAGCACCCAATAATCTAGCACCAATTGTTAAAAGTTTGCAACTTTAGACCACAAAAACATTGCTATTTTATAAAGGAAGGCCAAAAAAAATCTAAATGTTGAAAACAAGGTCATGTACTTTACATGCACCCTATTGGCCAGACTTACTGGACAAGGCAAATTAGCACAAGAGTAAATCCTATTAAAGCAATTGGAGTGCAAAGCTCTGTGAGTAATCTACTGAAAATGTTTAGATTAAAGAATACAGACACAG